>NC_086448.1:434607522-434782522 GCF_028390025.1 Pseudophryne corroboree
CAAGTTTCAATGTACTGTGTCAGATGCTCAGTAATGGGACTTAACACATTAGTCATTGCATCACCAGGTAATGTTCCCAGAGGTGCAACTCAACACAATTGGACACCTTACAGTAAGGCCTGTGTCTGGTGCTTTACTATTACAGCACTGCAGCCCAGTATAGAACTTTCCTGGTGCTGCAGGGTAAAACACAAAATACAGTTATCTCCAGTATTCATATAGAGGGAGACTGGACATCTGCCCTGCACCCATCTCCGCATTGTGTCTAAAAGTTTTGCACTTCAAAATTTAAAGGTGCTCTGACAAGAGACCAGCATCCTGATTGAAACAATCTTAGAAGAAACCTTATGGGGCAGACTCAATTCGCTGTGAAATCCACTGTAACATTTCCTGCCAGTTTCGCCTCACAGCTTATGGAGGTGCAGACAGAATCTGCACACCATAGTGGCCAGAAAAAAGTGCTATAACAAAATAGGCACATGAATACAATATGAAATACTGATTAAAGAATACTATATTAAGGATACAAATGGAAGACTTGTGTTTTGGAATATACATAGAATATGCTCTATCTACAGTGGATAAAAATGTAGACAATTATGCCACTGACACTGCTAAGATATACACTATGGTTTGTGATGTGGGCAATCTCTTCCCCTATTTAGCAAATTTAAATAAATGATAAGAACATAATAAAAAAAGTTTAAATAGAGAAAATGTAAATAAAAAAATTAAAATATTTACAAATCTTAACAAAAAAAGTCCAGTTATGTTATTATGGCAGTGCAAGTATGAATCCCTGTGCAATTCACACAGGGAAGCCATTACTGACAAAAGCCAGTGAATTTTACTGCTGGCCAGCACTGTAGTGCAAAAATCATTCATATCAGATGATTATGCTTACCTGCCATGCTCAGGATCCTCCAAGCCACTTCTGATTGGCTGCCAGCGGGACTCCAGCAAATACATCAGATGAGAAAGAAAAAGGTAAGCTGTAAAGATAGGGGAAGTGCAAGAACAAAAGGGGTGACTGGGGTGCAGGAAAAATGGGGATGAGGGGCACACAGAAAAGTTGGGAAGTGTGAGCAAATGAAAGAGACATGGATGCAGGTCATAGGGGTAAATAAAAACACAAAACACTAAATAGGAGTCATACTTGGGGGATGAGGGTGAATAAACTTACTGAAACTGTGTGTAAAATAGACAAAATCAAAGTTATAGATGTGATTGTCCAGATAGAGGTGGTGCAATAGAGGTCAGGGGGTGCAGCGTGTGAAGAAGAATAGCTGCACCCCTATAGCAATACTGTAACTGCTTGCAGCCTCTAGCAATAGGCAGTATGTGCCCATATAATGAAGTGGTGCTAATAGGAGATCGAAAGAGTGGCTCCAAAGGTAAGCTAGCCTTCAATCTGGAGGTATTTCTGTATGGGCCTTTATCATGAGGCCTTACTAGAGACAATTACATGGCCATAAGTGGGCATTATTGTCATGTAGTATAGCGACTGCCAATATCAGAGAAGCCGTGAAGGGGTTCAGCAGGTTATCATGTATATGCAAATATATGTAACTAATATTTCTAAAATTCTGTCACCATTTAGTTTTCAAATATTGTTACAAGTATTAGTTGGTGCGCAGAGGGATACCATTAGAGGGGGAGATGCACCCCCTTTCTGTTTGCTGCTTGCTACCTAAATAGTGCTGTTGTCTTTTTTCTGGAGGCATGCTCAGGTGCAGTATGCTCTAACACACTTCCCAAGTCTTCATTGCACATGTCGATGTGAGAGGGGCCTGCACAGAGTTTGCACATGGATCCCTACTCTCATAAGCCTCCCCTGGGAGGTCACATTACTTATTTGCCAGGTAGTGTAGAGATGTTCTTTTACCTGCAAAATAATACAATTTTACATTTGATTTTACAGTAGATTGTCAAAATAAGGTGTCAGTTTTTTATTTTCATTGGATACCTTTTGATTCTTCTATCTGCACTTTATAAGAAAACTTTCCATTATGCTTTTTACATAATGTAATAAAATATTAGACTACACAAAGTGACACTTCTAATAGGTACATCCGCATAATTAATTTACAGAAGTACAGAACCACACAAATGCACTTGGATCTGGGGAAGGTACAAAAGTTTTATTGATAAGCTGGAGTGCAATGTGATATTAAATTGTTCCATTTACTATACGGTGTTGCACTACTGCCTTATTTTCTTTTGAGGTTCATGTTCCCTAAGAGATTTATTGCATCATGATTTGAGTGAAATGTTCTATCTACACCCAATTTGTACCAGATGAGCAGACTCCATCAAGCCATTAAACACACTGGAGGTTGTTAAAGGTGGTCATTGACATCAAAGTTTTTCATACAAAGGAAATTCATTTTAAGGTTGTCAATCCTTAAATTATTTCAAAGCATTGCATTTTGGGAATTTTGGAGTCTTTGACTTGCTTGCCAATGGAGTGTGTTCCATTATCTGACTGGATCTTTCTTGGTGTATCATAATGCAGCTGTAAATCTTCCAACATTTTGATTGTAGCTTGTTGGTCAGCACTGGCAGAGGGATGTGCTTCGCCACTTCTCATATCACCAGTCCCTATCTTGCTGCAGATCAGCAGATGACAAGGGGGGTCATTCCGAGTTGATCGCTCGCTAGCAGTTTTTAGCAGTCGTGCAAACGCTAAGCCACCGCCCTCTGGGAGTGTATTTTAGCTTAGCAGAAGTGCGAACGAAATGATCGGAGAGCGACTACAAAAAAAAAAGGTGCAGTTTTAGAGTAGCTCCAGACCTACTCCTAGCTTGCGATCACTTCAGTTCCGGATTTGACATCACAAACACGCCCTGCGTTCGCCCAGCCACGCCTGCGTTTTTCCTGGCACGCCTGCGTTTTTCCGAACACTCCCTGAAAATGGTCAGTTACCACCCAGAAACGCCCACTTCATGTCAATCACTCTGCTGCAAGCAGTGCGACTGAAAAGCTTCACTAGACCTTGTGTGAAACTGCATCGGCTATTGTGAAAGTACGTCGCGCGTGCGCATTGCGCCGCATACGCATGCGCAGAAGTGCCGTTTTTTTGCTTCATCGCTGTGCAGCGAACATTTTCAGCTAGCGATGAACTCGGAATGACCCCCAAGGTTCACACTTCTCCACTATTTCTCTGACCAAAAGATGTCATATATATCTTTACTTTCTTCTCTCAAATGGTACAGTTCTGTTCTGTCTTGTGGGGTGACCTTTGGTGGTGTTAATTGCATCAGGGCATCTGCGATTTCATTGCCTCCTAGTCCAGTTTGGGCATTGACATGTTCCACGGACACAGACCGTTGATGACACTGGTTCCAGATTTCACTCCACAGCTTGTTTCCTCCCCAGGTGACTTAGTCATGCACCTTCAAATTGTTCTGGTGCCATGTGGGCATCCATGTAGTCAGTCTTCGGAATATTGCCCAGCTGTCAGTGTCAATGATGATGGGAGGGCTTTTGGTTTCCTACAGCATCATGACTACAACATATAGTTCTGCATACTGATGTGTTCCTTCTTCACCACTCCCATGTATCAGTTCATGGGTAGTTCCTGAGGAGAGAACTGTTGCTAACCTTTTTGAGAACCATGCATACTTCTTCAACTGAGTATATGGTTCTGCTATATGAACTGGACCTCCTTTTATTTGCAGTGGAGGTTATTCAGCCTCTGTACTCAAAGTTCCCCATTCTGGCAATGTGTATGGTCACTTGGGCAGTCTCTTGGCTGGAAACTCTGCCTCTTTCTGACAGGTAACACTTTTATTTCTGCAGCATCTGCTTCTGGTTCATGGTGGTGTGTGTGCCTAGACCCTCTTGTCTCATCCACCCTGCCACAAGTAAGGCTGTTATTATGGTGACAGGCTGTTGCTTGGTGATGCTTTCAAAGGTGAGTACCTTACTGTGGGTGTGGTAACTGCTTGGCTTGGTCCAAGTCCAATACAATTCTTCAGTTCACCACTCTGTGAGTTCTTCTGCAATAGAACCCAATACAATACACTTACAGTAATGTCCTGGTAGAATGGCTGGTCTCCATGCATGGGGCCCAAGGCATTGTGCTCCTGGATCACTTTTTTGCAGCTTGAACTATCCTCATGAGTTCATCTTTCTTTTTGGTCATGCTGTCTGACAGGGTTATTGATTCCCAAATGGCATTCCCACTAACTATCAATTTCACTGCAGAGGTCGTGAGGGCTTTTACAGGGCAGCCAAACATATAAGTTCTGGACGGGCTGTCTATAAACTCAGCCTTCAGTATGTCCATTCAAATTATATTGTTTGGTAACTCAGAGACCAACACTTCTGTGTGGAACCATGGGTGCCCAAGTCACATTCTGCAGTAAATCTCACATGTGCATGGCTTTGTATTTTCTAAGGCTACCCATGTGTTATGATGTGAATGTACCAGAGATTTCTTTGCCCTGTCATTCACCAGAACTGTGCATTGTGTGACTGTGTTTCCATTATCTCAACTGAAAGTACAGTTTACATAAGGAGTCAGTGCCTGGCTTTCATTGCGCATGGCTGGATTTCCTCTAGTGCCTACTATGCTTTCTAATAGGGTGAGGGTCAGAGAATGGGAGCAGTAACTGGGACCAACCCTTTCTGTCACTTCCTCTTCCACATCAATCTTAGTTATATGCTTAGAGCGTGCTGAGCCAATGCCCTGTTTCTGCAACTTTTGATGAAACACTTTCCACCATTCAAACAAATCCTCATTTGAATGCCATCTATTTTTATGTGAGCAACACCAGCATTCAGTACAGTAAATCAAAATCAAAAACATTTTCATATGTGATGTTTTATAATGCTCAGGGGAGCTATTCCCTGCTGTGCTATCTGCCAGTGCCAGATTAAGGTTCTCATCGGCCTGGAGCTGAAAGTTATGAAGGGCCTACTGTGTGCCATGTGACTATTGATATAAGAGTATGGGCAATGATGTGGGGTATGGTTAGTACCATGTAGGGCACAGCTACTCATCTACCTTCAACCACCTCAATCTCCCTCCCCTCTTTGCTTATATGAAGCATACACTCCCTGTTACATTGTTGATCACTGAATAAAAAATACATAAAACCCCCCCAAAACTATAATTTACTAATAAAATGCAACCATCATCACCAAGAAAGCAGAAAGCCTGTCAAATCCAAATTCAATGCCATGTTAATTTTTGGGATCAAGGGTGTTATTTTGGCAGAATGGGTACCAGAAGGCTTAACAGTCTTGTTATGTAATAGCCACACCTTGTACACACATGTATGTGTGTGTGTGTGTGTGTGTGTGTGTGTGTGTGTGTGTGTGTGTGTGTGTGTGTAATAAATAATAAGATTTTACTCACCGGTAAATCTATTTCTCGTAGTCTGTAGTGGATGCTGGGGACTCCGTAAGGACCATGGGGAATAGACGGGCTCCGCAGGAGACTGGGCACTCTAAAGAAAGATTTAGTACTATCTGGTGTGCACTGGCTCCTCCCTCTATGCCCCTCCTCCAGACCTCAGTTAAGGAAACTGTGCCCGGAAGAGCAGACATTATAAGGAAAGGATTTTGGAATCCCGGGTAAGACTCATACCAGCCACACCAATCACACCGTATAACTTGTGATACACTTATCCAGTCAACAGTTTGAACAACAACAGGGAATCAACAATGGATGCCAACATAACATAACCCATTATTAAGCAATAATTATATACACGTATTGCAGAAAATCCGCACTAGGGACGGGCGCCCAGCATCCACTACGGACTACAAGAAATAGATTTACAGGTGAGTAAAATCTTATTTTCTCTAACGTCCTAGTGGATGCTGGGGACTCCGTAAGGACCATGGGGATTATACCAAAGCTCCCAAACGGGCGGGAGAGTGTGCATGACTCTGCAGCACCGAATGAGCAAACTCAAGGTCCTCCTCAGCCAGGGTATCAAACTTGTAGAATTTTGCAAACGTGTTTGAACTAGAGATGAGCGCCTGAAATTTTTCGGGTTTTGTGTTTTGGTTTTGGGTTCGGTTCCGCGGCCGTGTTTTGGGTTCGAACGCGTTTTGGCAAAACCTCACCGAATTTTTTTTGTCGGATTCGGGTGTGTTTTGGATTCGGGTGTTTTTTTCCAAAAACACTAAAAAACAGCTTAAATCATAGAATTTGGGGGTCATTTTGATCCCAAAGTATTATTAACCTCAAAAACCATAATTTCCACTCATTTTCAGTCTATTCTGAATACCTCACACCTCACAATATTATTTTTAGTCCTAAAATTTGCACCGAGGTCGCTGTGTGAGTAAGATAAGCGACCCTAGTGGCCGACACAAACACCGGGCCCATCTAGGAGTGGCACTGCAGTGTCACGCAGGATGTCCCTTCCAAAAAACCCTCCCCAAACAGCACATGACGCAAAGAAAAAAAGAGGCGCAATGAGGTAGCTGTGTGAGTAAGATTAGCGACCCTAGTGGCCGACACAAACACCGGGCCCATCTAGGAGTGGCACTGCAGTGTCACGCAGGATGGCCCTTCCAAAAAACCCTCCCCAAACAGCACATGATGCAAAGAAAAAAAGAGGCGCAATGAGGTAGCTGTGTGAGTAAGATTAGCGACCCTAGTGGCCGACACAAACACCGGGCCCATCTAGGAGTGGCACTGCAGTGTCACGCAGGATGTCCCTTCCAAAAAACCCTCCCCAAACAGCACATGACGCAAAGAAAAAAAGAGGCGCAATGAGGTAGCTGACTGTGTGAGTAAGATTAGCGACCCTAGTGGCCGTCACAAACACCGGGCCCATCTAGGAGTGGCACTGCAGTGTCACGCAGGATGTCCCTTCCAAAAAAACCCTCCCCAATCAGCACATGATGCAAAGAAAAAGAAAAGAAAAAAGAGGTGCAAGATGGAATTGTCCTTGGGCCCTCCCACCCACCCTTATGTTGTATAAACAAAACAGGACATGCACACTTTAACCAACCCATCATTTCAGTGACAGGGTCTGCCACACGACTGTGACTGATATGACGGGTTGGTTTGGACCCCCCCCAAAAAAGAAGCAATTAATCTCTCCTTGCACAAACTGGCTCTACAGAGGCAAGATGTCCACCTCATCTTCACCCTCCGATATATCACCGTGTACATCCCCCTCCTCACAGATTATCAATTCGTCCCCACTGGAATCCACCATCTCAGCTCCCTGTGTACTTTGTGGAGGCAATTGCTGCTGGTCAATGTCTCCGCGGAGGAATTGATTATAATTCATTTTAATGAACATCATCTTCTCCACATTTTCTGGATGTAACCTCGTACGCCGATTGCTGACAAGGTGAGCGGCGGCACTAAACACTCTTTCGGAGTACACACTTGTGGGAGGGCAACTTAGGTAGAATAAAGCCAGTTTGTGCAAGGGCCTCCAAATTGCCTCTTTTTCCTGCCAGTATAAGTACGGACTGTGTGACGTGCCTACTTGGATGCGGTCACTCATATAATCCTCCACCATTCTATCAATGTTGAGAGAATCATATGCAGTGACAGTAGACGACATGTCCGTAATCGTTGTCAGGTCCTTCAGTCCGGACCAGATGTCAGCATCAGCAGTCGCTCCAGACTGCCCTGCATCACCGCCAGCGGGTGGGCTCGGAATTCTGAGCCTTTTCCTCGCACCCCCAGTTGCGGGAGAATGTGAAGGAGGAGATGTTGACAGGTCGCGTTCCGCTTGACTTGACAATTTTGTCACCAGCAGGTCTTTCAACCCCAGCAGACCTGTGTCTGCCGGAAAGAGAGATCCAAGGTAGGCTTTAAATCTAGGATCGAGCACGGTGGCCAAAATGTAGTGCTCTGATTTCAACAGATTGACCACCCGTGAATCCTTGTTAAGCGAATTAAGGGCTCCATCCACAAGTCCCACATGCCTAGCGGAATCGCTCCCTTTTAGCTCCTTCTTCAATGCCTCCAGCTTCTTCTGCAAAAGCCTGATGAGGGGAATGACCTGACTCAGGCTGGCAGTGTCTGAACTGACTTCACGTGTGGCAAGTTCAAAGGGCATCAGAACCTTGCACAACGTTGAAATCATTCTCCACTGCACTTGAGACAGGTGCATTCCATCTCCTATATCGTGCTCAATTGTATAGGCTTGAATGGCCTTTTGCTGCTCCTCCAACCTCTGAAGCATATAGAGGGTTGAATTCCACCTCGTTACCACTTCTTGCTTCAGATGATGGCAGGGCAGGTTCAGTAGTTTTTGGTGGTGCTCCAGTCTTCTGTACGTGGTGCCTGTACGCCGAAAGTGTCCCGCAATTTTTCTGGCCACCGACAGCATCTCTTGCACGCCCGTGTCGTTTTTTAAAAAATTCTGCACCACCAAATTCAAGGTATGTGCAAAACATGGGACGTGCTGGAATTTGCCCATATTTAATGCACACACAATATTGCTGGCGTTGTCCGATGCCACAAATCCACAGGAGAGTCCAATTGGGGTAAGCCATTCCGCGATGATCTTCCTCAGTTGCCGTAAGAGGTTTTCAGCTGTGTGCGTATTCTGGAAAGCGGTGATACAAAGCGTAGCCTGCCTAGGAAAGAGTTGGCGTTTGCGAGATGCTGCTACTGGTGCCGCCGCTGCTGTTCTTGCGGCGGGAGTCCATACATCTACCCAGTGGGCTGTCACAGTCATATAGTCCTGACCCTGCCCTGCTCCACTTGTCCACATGTCCGTGGTTAAGTGGACATTGGGTACAACTGCATTTTTTAGGAGACTGGTGAGTCTTTTTCTGACGTCCGTGTACATTCTCGGTATCGCCTGCCTAGAGAAGTGGAACCTAGATGGTATTTGGTAACGGGGGCACACTGCCTCAATAAATTGTCTAGTTCCCTGTGAACTAACGGCGGATACCGGACGCACGTCTAACACCAACATAGTTGTCAAGGACTCAGTTATCCGCTTTGCAGTAGGATGACTGCTGTGATATTTCATCTTCCTCGCAAAGGACTGTTGAACAGTCAATTGCTTACTGGAAGTAGTACAAGTGGGCTTACGACTTCCCCTCTGGGATGACCATCGACTCCCAGCGGCAACAACAGCAGCGCCAGCAGCAGTAGGCGTTACACGCAAGGATGCATCGGAGGAATCCCAGGCAGGAGAGGACTCGTCAGACTTGCCAGTGACATGGCCTGCAGGACTATTGGCATTCCTGGGGAAGGAGGAAATTGACACTGAGGGAGTTGGTGGGGTGGTTTGCGTGAGCTTGGTTACAAGAGGAAGGGATTTACTGGTCAGTGGACTGCTTCCGCTGTCACCCAAAGTTTTTGAACTTGTCACTGACTTATTATGAATGCGCTGCAGGTGACGTATAAGGGAGGATGTTCCGAGGTGGTTAACGTCCTTACCCCTACTTATTACAGCTTGACAAAGGGAACACACGGCTTGACACCTGTTGTCCGCATTTCTGGTGAAATACCTCCACACCGAAGAGCTGATTTTTTTTGTATTTTCACCTGGCATGTCAACGGCCATATTCCTCCCACGGACAACAGGTGTCTCCCCGGGTGCCTGACTTAAACAAACCACCTCACCATCAGAATCCTCCTGGTCAATTTCCTCCCCAGCGCCAGCAACACCCATATCCTCCTCATCCTGGTGTACTTCAACACTGACATCTTCAATCTGACTATCAGGAACTGGACTGCGGGTGCTCCTTCCAGCACTTGCAGGGGGCGTGCAAATGGTGGAAGGCGCATGCTCTTCACGTCCAGTGTTGGGAAGGTCAGGCATCGCAACCGACACAATTGGACTCTCCTTGTGGATTTGGGATTTCAAAGAACGCACAGTTCTTTGCGGTGCTTTTGCCAGCTTGAGTCTTTTCAGTTTTCTAGCGAGAGGCTGAGTGCTTCCATCCTCATGTGAAGCTGAACCACTAGCCATGAACATAGGCCAGGGCCTCAGCCGTTCCTTGCCACTCCGTGTGGTAAATGGCATATTGGCAAGTTTACGCTTCTCCTCCGACAATTTTATTTTAGGTTTTGGAGTCCTTTTTTTACTGATATTTGGTGTTTTGGATTTGACATGCTCTGTACTATGCCATTGGGCATCGGCCTTGGCAGACGACGTTGCTGGCATTTCATCGTCTCGGCCATGACTAGTGGCAGCAGCTTCAGCACGAGGTGGAAGTGGATCTTGATCTTTCCCTAATTTTGGAACCTCAACATTTTTGTTCTCCATATTTTAATAGGCACAACTAAAAGGCACCTCAGGTAAACAATGGAGATGGATGGATTGGATACTAGTATACAATTATGGACGGGCTGCCGAGTGCCGACACAGAGGTAGCCACAGCCGTGAACTACCGCACTGTACTGTGTCTGCTGCTAATATATAGACTGGTTGATAAAGAGATAGTATACTCGTAACTAGTATGTATGTATAAAGAAAGAAAAAAAAAACACGGTTAGGTGGTATATACAATTATGGACGGGCTGCCGAGTGCCGACACAGAGGTAGCCACAGCCGTGAACTACCGCACTGTACTGTGTCTGCTGCTAATATATAGACTGGTTGATAAAGAGATAGTATACTCGTAACTAGTATGTATGTATAAAGAAAGAAAAAAAACCCACGGTTAGGTGGTATATACAATTATGGACGGGCTGCCGAGTGCCGACACAGAGGTAGCCACAGCCGTGAACTACCGCACTGTACTGTGTCTGCTGCTAATATATAGACTGGTTGATAAAGAGATAGTATACTCGTAACTAGTATGTATGTATAAAGAAAGAAAAAAAAACCACGGTTAGGTGGTATATACAATTATGGACGGGCTGCCGAGTGCCGACACAGAGGTAGCCACAGCCGTGAACTACCGCACTGTACTGTGTCTGCTGCTAATATATAGACTGGTTGATAAAGAGATAGTATACTCGTAACTAGTATGTATGTATAAAGAAAGAAAAAAAAACCACGGTTAGGTCACTGGTATATACAATTATGGACGGGCTGCCGAGTGCCGACACAGAGGTAGCCACAGCCGTGAACTACCGCACTGTACTGTGTCTGCTGCTAATATATAGACTGGTTGATAAAGAGATAGTATACTCGTAACTAGTATGTATGTATAAAGAAAGAAAAAAAAACCACGGTTAGGTGGTATATACAATTATGGACGGGCTGCCGAGTGCCGACACAGAGGTAGCCACAGCCGTGAACTACCGCACTGTACTGTGTCTGCTGCTAATATATAGACTGGTTGATAAAGAGATAGTATACTCGTAACTAGTATGTATGTATAAAGAAAGAAAAAAAAACCACGGTTAGGTCACTGGTATATACAATTATGGACGGGCTGCCGAGTGCCGACACAGAGGTAGCCACAGCCGTGAACTACCGCACTGTACTGTGTCTGCTGCTAATATAGACTGGTTGATAAAGAGATAGTATACTACTAATATTCTATACTGGTGGTCAGGTCACTGGTCACTAGTCACACTGGCAGTGGCACTCCTGCAGCAAAAGTGTGCACTGTTTAATTTTAATATAATATTATGTACTCCTGGCTCCTGCTATAACCTATAACTGGCACTGCAGTAGTGCTCCCCAGTCTCCCCCACAATTATAAGCTGTGTGAGCTGAGCAGTCAGACAGATATATAATATATATAGATGATGCAGCACACTGGCCTGAGCCTGAGCAGTGCACACAGATATGGTATGTGACTGAGTCACTGTGTGCTGTGTATCGCTTTTTTCAGGCAGAGAACGGATTATAAATAAAAGTGGTGGTCACTGGTCACTATCAGCAAAACTCTGCACTGTACACTACTGAGTACTCCTAATGCTCCCCAAAATTAGTAAATCAAGTGTCTAAACGGAGAGGACGCCAGCCACGTCCTCTCCCTATCAATCTCAATGCATGTGTGAAAATGGCGGCGACGTGCGGCTCCTTATATAGAATCCGAGTCTCGCGATAGAATCCGAGCCTCGCGAGAATCCGACAGCGTCATGATGACGTTCGGGCGCGCTCGGGTTAACCGAGCAAGGCGGGAAGATCCGAGTCGCTCGGACCCGTGAAAAAAAACATGAAGTTCTGGCGGGTTCGGATTCAGAGAAACCGAACCCGCTCATCTCTAGTTTGAACCCGACCAAGTAGCAGCTCGGCAAAGCTGTAAAGCCGAGACCCCTCGGGCAGCCGCCCAAGAAGAGCCCACCTTCCTTGTGGAATGGGCTTTCACTGATTTTGGATGCGGCAATCCAGCCGCAGAATGAGCCCGCTGAATTGTGTTACAGATCCAGCGGGCAACGGTTTGCTTTGAAGCAGGAGCACCCAACTTGGGGGCATACAGGATAAACAGCGAGTCAGTTTTCCTGACTCCAGCCATTCTGGCTACAAAAATCTTCAAAGCCCTGACTACATCTAGTAACCTGGAATCCTCCAAGTCACGAGTAGCCGAAGGCACTACAATAGGTTGGTTCAAATGAAAAGATGACACCACCTTTGGCAGAAATTGGGGACGAGTCCGCAATTCTGCCCTGTCCATATGAAAAACCAGATAGGGGCTTTTACATGACAAAGAAGCCAATTCTGACACACGCCTAGCCGAAGCTAAGGCCAATAGCATGACCACCTTCCACGTGAGATACTTTAGCTCCACGGTCTTAAGTGGTTCAAACCAGTGGGATTTTAGGAAACCCAAAACCACGTTGAGATCCCAAGGTGCCACTGGTGGCACAAAAGGGGGCTGAATATGCAGCACTCCCTCAACAAACGTCTGAACTTCAGGAAGAGACGCCAGTTCCTTTTGAAAGAAAATGGATAGGGCCAAAATCTGGACCTTTATGGATCCCAACTTCAAGCCCATAGTCACTCCAGACTGTAGAAAGTGCAGAAATCTGCCCAGTTGGAATTCCTCTGTAGGGGCCTTCCTGGCCTCACACCAAGCAACATATTTTCGCCATATGCGGTGATAATGTTTTGCTGTCACGTCCTTCCTAGCCTTTATCAGCGTAGGAATAACTTCCTCCGGAATGCCTTTTTCCGCTAGGATCCGGCGTTCAACCGCCATGCCGTCAAACGCAGCCGCGGTAAGTCTTGGAACAGGCAGGGCCCCTGTTGCAACAGGTCCTGTCTGAGAGGCAGAGGCCATGGGTCCTCTGTGAGCATTTCTTGCAGTTCCGGGTACCAAGGCCTTCTTGGCCAATCCGGAACAATGAGTATTGTTCTCACTCCTCTTCTTCTTACGATTCTCAGCACCTTGGGTATGAGAGGAAGAGGAGGAAACACATAGATCGACTGGAACACCCACGGTGTTACCAGGGCGTCCACAGCTATCGCCTGAGGGTCTCTTGACCTGGCGCAATACCGTTGTAGCTTTTTGTTGAGACGGGACGCCATCATGTCTACCTGTGGCAGTTCCTGATGGCAGTTCGTGATGAAGTCCCCACTCTCCCGGGTGAAGGTCGTGCCTGCTGAGGAAGTCTGCTTCCCAGTTGTCCACCCCCGGAATGAACACTGCTGACAGTGCTTGTACGTGATTCTCCGCCCACCGAAGAATCCTGGTGGCTTCCGCCATCGCGACTCTGCTTCTTGTGCCGCCCTGGCGGTTTACATGAGCCACCGCGGTGATGTTGTCTGACTGAATCAGCACCGGTTGGTTGCGAAGCAGGGGCTCCGCTTGACACAGGGCGTTGAATATGGCCCTTAGTTCCAGGATATTTATGTGCAGACAAGCCTCCTGACTTGACCACAACCCTTGGAAGTTTCTTCCCTGAGTGACTGCCCCCCACCCTCGGAGGCTCGCATCCGTGGTCACCAGGACCCAGTCCTGTATGCCGAACCTGCGGCCCTCGAGAAGGTGAGCACTCTGTAGCCACCACAGAAGAGACACCCTGGCCCTGGGGGACAGGGTGATCAGCCGATGCATCTGAAGATGCGATCCGGACCATTTGTCCAACAGATCCCATTGAAAGATCCTCGCATGGAACCTGCCGAAGGGAATGGCTTCGTACGATGCCACCATCTTTCCCAGGACTCACGTGCAGTGATGCACCGACACCTGTTTCGGTTTTAAGAGGTCTCTGACTAGAGTCACAAGCTCTTGAGCCTTCTCCGCCTGGAGAAACACCTTCTTCTGGTCTGTGTCCAGAATCATGCCCAGAAAGGGCAGACGCGTCGTAGGAATCAGCTGCGACTTTGGGATATTAAGAATCCAGCCATGCTGTTGCAACACTTCCTGAGAGTGCGCTACACTGATCTGCAACTGCTCCCTGGACCTCGTCCTTATGAGGAGATCGTCCAAGTATGGGATAACTGTGACTCCTTGTTTTCTCAGGATCACCATCATCTCTGCCCTTACCTTGGTAAATATTCTCGGTGCCGTGGAGAGCCCAAACGGCAACGTGTGGAATTGGTAATGACAGTCCTATACCACAAATCTGAGGTACTCCTGATGAGGCGGATAAATGGGGACATGCAAGTAAGCATCCTTTATGTCCAGAGACACCATAAAATCCCCCTCTTCCAGGCTTGCAATGACCGCTCTGAGCGATTCCATTTTGAACTTGAATCTTTTCAGATAAATGTTCAGGGACTTTAAATTTAATATAGGTCTGACCGAACCATCCGGTTTCGGTACCACAAACATTGTGGAATAGTATTCCTTTCCCTGTTGAAGAAGGGGAACCTTTACCACCACCTGCTGGAGAAATAGCTTGAGAATTGTCGCTACTACTACTTCCCTTTCTATGGGGGAAGCTGGCTGGGCCGATTTTAGGTAACGTTGAGGGAGCATCACCTCGAATTCCAGCTTTTATCCCTGAGACACAATCTGTATGGCCCAGGGATCTACCTGTGAGCGAACCCACTGGTGGCTGAAATGTCGGAGACGCGCCCCCACTGCTCCTGGCTCCACCCGTGGAGCCCCAGCGTCATGCGGTGGATGTAGTGGAAGCCGGGGAGTACTTCTGTTCCTGGGAACTAGCTGTAAGGTGCAGCTTTTTTCCTCTACCCCTGCCTCTAGCAAGAAAGGAAGCACCTCTGACCTTCTTGCTTCTTTGTGCGCGAAAGGACTGCATTTGGTAATACGGTGCTTTCTTAGGTTGTGAGGGAATATATGGCAAAAAGTTTGACTTCCCAGCAGTAGCTATGGAAACCAGGTCCGAGAGCCCGTCCCCAAACAATTCCTTACCCTTGTAAGGTATCACCTCCATGTGTTTTTTGGAGTCGGCATCACCTGTCCACTGCCGAGTCCACAGGACCCTCCTGGCAGAAATTGACATTGCATTAATTCTAGAGCCCAGTAGGCAAATGTCCCTCTGGGCATCCCTCATATATAGGACAGTGTCTTTTATATGCCCCATTGTCAGCATAATGGTAACCCTGTCCAAGGTATCCATTTCCTCAGATAGATTATCTGTCCACGCTGGTACAGCACTACACATCCACGCCGACGCAATTGCCGGCCTCAGTAGAGTCCCTGAATGTGTATAAACAGATTTCAGGATACTTTCCTGCTTTCTATCTGCAGGATCCTTTAGGGTGGCCGTATCCTGCGACGGCAGGGCCACCTTCTTAGATAAGCGTGTGAGAGCTTTATCTACCCTAGGGGAGGATTCCCAGCGCGCCCTGTCCTCTGGCGGGAAAGGGTACGCCATAAGTAACCTTTTGGAAATCAGGACTTTCTTATCTGGGGAATCCCACGCTCTTTCACATAACTCATGTGAAGGGGGAAAAGTCACCTCTTGCTTTTTCTCCCCATACATATAAACCCTCTTGTCAGGGACAGGGTTTACCTCTGATATGTGTAAAACATCCTTCATCGCTATAATCATGTAACGTATAGCTTTTGTCATTTTCGGTTGCAATTTTGCATCATCGTCGTCGACACTGGAGTCAGAATCCATGTCGACATATGTGTCAACCATTTTGGATAGTGGGTGCTTTTGAGACCCTGAGGGCCTCTGCGCTGTAGGATCAGGCATGGGTTGAGACCCTGACTGGCCCGAGGTATCAGCTTTATCCAACCTTTTATGTAAGGAGTTTACATTATCATTTAACACCTTCCACATATCCATCCAATCAGGTGTCGGCACCGTCGGCGGTGACACGTCAGTCAACTGCACTTGCTCTGCCTCCACATAGCCCTCTTCGTCAAACATGTCGACACACGCGTACCGACACACCACACACACAGGGGAAGCTCTAAATGAGGACAGGACCCCTACAAGGCCTTTTGGAGAGACAGAGAGAGAGAGTATGCCAGCACACACCCCAGCGCTATATAACCCAGGGATTACACAGTAACTTAGTGTTTACCCAGTAGCTGCTGTATTATGATTAATGCGCCTAAATTTATGTACCCCCCCTCTCTTTTTTACCCTTCTACCGTGATTCTGCAGGGGAGAGCCTGGGGATCTTCCTCTCAGCGGAGCTGTGGAAGGAAAATGGCGCTGGTGAGTGCTGAGGAAGAAGGCCCCGCCCCCTCAGCGGTGGGCTTCTGTCCCGCGATTTTTTGTAAAATAAATGGCGGGGGCTCATACATATAACAGTGTCCCACTGTCTATATGCAGCTTTCGCCAGGAGGTATCAATTGCTGCCCAGGGCGCCCTCCCCCCTGCGCCCTGCACCCTACAGTGACCGGAGTGTGTGGGTTCGTGTGGGCGCAATGGCGCACAGCTGCAATGCTGTGCGCTACCTCATGTGAAGACAGAAGTCTTCTGCGTCCGATTTCGATGTCTTCTCCGCTTCTGCCGGCTTCTGTCTTCTGGCTCTGCGAGGGGGACGGCGGCGCGGCTCCGGGAACGGACGACAAGGTCAGGTCCTGTGTTTGATCCCTCTGGAGCTAATGGTGTCCAGTTGCCTAAGAAGCGCAACCTAGCCACAGTTAGTAGGTTTGCTTCTCTCCCCTCAGTCCCACGTAGCAGAGAGTCTGTTGCCAGCAGAAGCTCTCTGAAAATAAAAAAACCTAACTAAAATACTTTCTTATTAGCAAGCTCAGGAGAGCTCTCTAAAAGCACCCAGCTCTGTCCGGACACAGATTTTTAACTGAGGTCTGGAGGAGGGGCATAGAGGGAGGAGCCAGTGCACACCAGATAGTACTAAATCTTTCTTTAGAGTGCCCAGTCTCCTGCGGAGCCCGTCTATTCCCCATGGTCCTTACAGAGTCCCCAGCATCCACTACAGACTACGAGAAATAGATTTACCGGTGAGTAAAATCTTATTATTTATTACACACACACACACACACACACACACACACACACACACACACACACACACACACACACACACACACACACGTACATGTGTGTACAAGGTGTGGCTATTACATAACAAGACTGTTAAGCCTTCTGGTACCCATTCTGCCAAAATAACACCCTTGATCCCAAAAATTAACATGGCATTGAATTTGGATTTGACAGGCTTTCTGCTTTCTTGGTGATGATGGTTGCATTTTATTAGTAAATAATAGTTTTGGGGGGGTTTTATGTATTTTTTATTCAGTGATCAACAATGTAACAGGGAGTGTATGCTTCATATAAGCAAAGAGGGGAGGGAGATTGAGGTGGTTGAAGGTAGATGAGTAGCTGTGCCCTACATGGTACTAACCATACCCCACATCATTGCCCATACTCTTATATCAATAGTCACATGGCACACAGTAGGCCCTTCATAACTTTCAGCTCCAGGCCGATGAGAACCTTAATCTGGCACTGGCAGATAGCACAGCAGGGAATAGCTCCCCTGAGCATTATAAAACATCACATATGAAAATGTTTTTGATTTTGATTTACTGTACTGAATTACGGAGTCCCCAGCATCCACTAGGACGTTAGAGAAAAATAAATAAATAAATATATATAAATATATATATATATATATATATATATATATATATAGGCAGGTGCAAGATACATTTTTTTGTCATGGTACAGACATAACACTTACTAAGCTAACTATACACACTGGACCATCCATGGCGCCGCTTCACAGCACATGATGACATCACAGATTCAGCATCATGGAGCAGTCACATCACAGGTTTGCTGTAAACAAAGAATGGGCATTGTGGGTGTTAAGCTTGATAACTATTTTTTGGGTCTATGTACTAAGGGGGTAATTCAGACCTGATCGTTCACCAATGCATGTTGCCTTGTTCAGCGTCCATCCATAAGCCACGCCCCGGGCGTGGCTTATGGAACAAGGCAACATGCAGTGGTGAATCCATCTTGTATCTTTGATTTTAAAACGAATGCATCAGCGGTGATTATACCGCCATCTTTGGTACTCTTACATTTTTAGACCTGTGTTTTATGATGTGTCAATAAATTGTCATCTTTTAATGCACTATTGGCGCCCTCCATTATTCTATTTTCTCTAGACATAATCTTTCCCCGTTGGGAGACAGGAGAACGGGGTGGACGACAGCTGATCTAAACGGCAGTGTGCAGCCAGATTATTTGGAGACTTTACCTGTTTTAATTTGGATCTAACAATCTGGACTTGGACTTGTAGTTCCACATACATTCTCCATTTAAACCCGGTTTGCGCTCACACCTCCAATTTATTTTTCCAATATATATATAAATATATATATATATATATATATAGATATAGATAGATAGATAGATAGATAGATAGATAGATAGATAGATAGATAGATAGATAGATAGATACATACATAGATAGATACATAGATAGATAGACATATATATATATATATACGGACCAGTTCGCCTGGATTTGGCTCTGATTCATTGTCTGGATTTGGATTTCTCAAACTACCATGACTGATTTAGTCTTAAAGAACGGGTACACAATGCGCTCTACCCCTGATGTTCATATGTCTCAATCTGTTTATATCGGAAATACCTGTGTTGTTTCTTAGCTTGAGATCAATAATACCAGTGAGTGGAAAAGTATAACTAAAAGGTGTTTTATTGATTGCTAATTGGCCAGGGTATGCGTTCCAAACAAAGTCCAAATGCCGTCCTTCTCTTAAGTGAAAGTCCAACAAGCTCTTTCTATTACTGAAAGTGCCCTTTTTGATGCAAGGAGTAATAACTTCAAAACGTCCTTTTCCTAGTAATAGTTCACATTGAATTGACAGTCTTTGATACTTAATGAAGTAACAGAGACCGGCGTCCCGTGTCTCTGTTGAGGTCTAGTGGATTAAAGTCCTTACCGTTGCGGCCGTGTTCGTGAGGAGTCCGGGTGCGGGTCTGCGCCGGGATTCTGGAGGGGCTCTGGACTGGTCAGGTAATAACGGTCAGCACTTGCTCACTCGGTTCATCCTTTTACGGATTCACCATGAGCCTGCTGCCTTCACCGTGCCGATCCTGTGTCATTGGAGAGGGTGCACCGCTGTGGAACCTGTCCGGGAATCCACAGTGAGGCATACCAGTCCACTTGTCGAGCCGCACCTGCAGTCTCCCTCCTTGCCGCCCGTCTGCCTGCACTCACTTACCCGTCTTGCTGCGCTGTTACTGCAAGATCATCGTCAGTGCTCCGGGGTTCCTCTTGCATCCACTGACCGCTTTGATGTAGTTGCTTTCCTTGGTGTCCTCCAACGCGTTTCAGCCGAGTCTGGCCTTCCTCTCGGAGTTTGCAATTAAGAATGGTCATACCATGAGGGTTTTTAAATCATGGTGCAGGGGCGGGATCTTCATTCATTCGTCCCTGTCTTAGTGCCTGATTGGTTTTTCCAAATGTCCATCATAGATGTCTGACAGTCTGTATTTGCTGGTGATAATACTGTGTCCACTGAGGGTTGTTGAGTTCTAAACATTTTTGTTTAGTCGTATCCCATAGCAACTTATTATAAGGTGTGTTTGTATTTGGAGTGTTAAAAGTGCTGTTACCATTATCCTACTGTTAAATTACCCATTAACTAGACGAACTGCTGTATCTGTGACACTATGTCCCCTGTAAGTGAGACAAATGTTGTTCTTATTGTAAATACTTTTGTTATGAGGTGTTTAACGTCTGTTTTTCCTTAATGTCACATTGTAGAGGGCAATAATTCCTTTTGAGTGTGGTTAAATATATGGCTCGATATGGATACTGTTGCCATAATGGTTGGTGAGATACAATGAATCGATATTAAACAACAGAAACGTTTTGCCATACTAATAGCTGAGAAAGAATAGATAGGTGTTGCATGACAGAAAAGTTCTTTTGAAGTGGAACTTACCTTACTCTACTAACAATATATCTGCTTTTGACCAACTAACCTTCATGTTAGGAGACAGGATTCATCAGTGATAGAACAATATATCCAATGAAGAGCACTAGATATTTTAACATACAAGAAGGAATTAGGGAACACACTTTTTTTTTTTGACATTTACTGGGGTAGACTGGGTACTAGAACTAAGGGATTCAGACAATCAAGTTCCACTTCAAAAGAACTTTTCTGTCATGCAACACCTATCTATTCTTTCTCAGCTATTAGTATGGCAAAACGTTTCTGTTGTTTAATATCGATTCATTGTATCTCACCAACCATTATGGCAACAGTATCGAGCCATATATTTAACCACACTCAAAAGGAATTATTGCCCTCTACAATGTGACATTAAGGAAAAACAGACGTTAAACACCTCATAACAAAAGTATTTACAATAAGAACAACATTTGTCTCACTTACAGGGGACATAGTGTCACAGATACAGCAGTTCGTCTAGTTAATGGGTAATTTAACATTAGGATAATGGTAACAGCACTTTAAACACTCCAAATACAAACACACCTTATAATAAGTTGCTATGGGATACGACTAAACAAAAATGTTTAGAACTCAACAACCCTCAGTGGACACAGTATTATCACCAGCCAATACAGACTGTCAGACATCTATGATGGACATTTGGAAAAACCAATCAGGCACTGAGACAGGAACGAATGAATGAAGATCCCACCCCTGCTCCATGATTTAAAAAACCTCATGGCATGAACATTCTTAATTGCAAACTCCGAGAGGAAGGCCAGACCCGGCTGAAACGCGTTGGTGGACACCAAGGATTGCAACTACATCAAAGCGGTCAGTGGATGCAAGAGGAACCCCGGAGCACCGATAACGAGCTTGCAGTAACAGCGCAGCAAGACGGGTAAGTGAGTGGAGGCGGACGGGCGGCGAGGAGGGAGACTGCAGGTGCGGCTCGACAAGTGGACTGGTGTGCCTCGCTGTGGATTCCCGGACAGGTTCCACAGCGGCGCACCCTCTCCACGGACACAGGATCGGCACGGTGAAGGCAGCAGGCTCACGGTGAATCCATACAAGGACGAACCGAGCGAGCAAGTGCTGACCGTTATTACCTGACCGGTCCAGAGCCCCTCCAGAATCTCGGCGCAAACCCGCACCCGGACTCCTCACGAACACGGCCGCAACGGTAAGGACTTTAATCCACTAGACCTCAACAGAGACATGGGACGCCGGTCTCTGTTACTTCATTAAGGATCAAAGACTGTCAATTCAATGTGAACTATAACTAAGAAAAGGACATTTTGAAGTTATTACTCCTTGCATCAAAAAGGGCACTTTCAGTAATAGAAAGAGCTTGTTGGACTTTCACTTAAAAAGAACGAGAGACTGTATAGGATAGAGTGAATATAAGCACCCTGTTTGTTATGTAGCTAAGCTAGTTAGAGCTGGTTTTTGTGTTGATAATTTTTAATAGGTGTTGATGTATGTCAATTAAACATTATCCAATAGGGAGTAGTTAGGTAGGCGGGTTCCCTGTTTGTTAGGTAGTCAAGCTAGTTAGATCTGGTTTTTGTGTTGATATTTTCTAATAGGTTGTTAATAGATGTCAATCAAGCATTATCCAATAGGGAGTAGTTAGGTAGGCGGGGTAGATTAGTTTATTTAAGTGCTGGCAGTGGATTCAAATTCCTCTTGCCATTTTGTGATCCCTGGGGCTGGTAAAGTATTTAGTATCACTCCACAGGTGTTTCATATATTGCTAATTGGTTTAAGATAAATTTACTCCTTTATAATATTATTAACACTTACGTAGTAAAGCATATTAAATCTGGTGGCTTGTATATTGGAGGTTTATTCGGTAAAAAGAAAAAATTGTGAGGTAATTTTAAGGGTTTGGCTTAGGTAGGGTTTTTGCTGCCACTTAAGTGCTTTAGGTATTATAATGCCTCGCCCCCGCCGCAGTGCGCCCCCTCCCCGCCACTTGGTTGAGGTATCCAGACCTCTTTCTGCAGCAGCTGCCTCTCCGGCCGTGAGGGGAGCGCGGCGTTTCTCTGTGAGGGGAGCCGGTCACGCGGCTCCCAGCGCTCGCGCGGCTTCCAGCACTCGCGCGGCTCCGTCGGAGGTAGCGGTGACGAGTCACCCGCCTCCCTCTCCGTCTCCCTCAGTGCTGCGGGCCTGGCTGTCGGGAGCGACAGCCAGCCCTGCGAGCACACCCCGCCGGCCATCCCCAGCATTAAGCAGCGGGTCCGGTGCCTCGGCACCCGCTGCTCCAAGCCCCGCCCCCGTTGCCATGGCGACGGACCCGGCGGCCGTTAGCCCCTCTCCCACAGCTTTAGGAGCTGGGGAGGGGAGAGCAGGGGCAGGGATAGGCGAGCAGCCATTAGTAACCCAAGGGAGAGGCAATATATTAGCCTCTCCCATTTTGGGTGAAAGTAATAATAATGTAAACGTGGTGGGGGCAACAGGGAATATGAGGAGTTCCCCAGGGCCTGCAGTAGCAGGTTTGGGTACGACAAGGGGATTGTTTGCAATTCCCCCCCCTCCCCCTTTTTCCCATCAATTTAATGTGCAGGCTAGGGGGAATTTTCAACCCCAGCAAGGGTCCTGGTCCCCGTATTTTAGTCAAGGGGCACAAGAAAATGTCACGCAGCTGCCTTTAACAAGACAGCAGCATTTCTTTAACCCTCAATATACCCAGCAGTTAGGTAATTTATATCAACCGTTTGCTTTTCCACAGTTTATGCATATTCCGAGCCCCCCGCAGGCGGGCCCTCAATATGGGCATTGGTTTCAGCCTGCGCCTAATCAGTTTATGGGTGTTCATCAGATAGGGATGCCGCCTCTGCCACAAGTTCCTCCACCAGCTAGACCCCCATCACCAGGGCAGTCAGAGAGTCAGACAAACGTGCACTCTCAAGCACGTGCATCGTCGGTAGCAGCCGATGGGGCAGACGGGGCGGGGCAGGCAGGAAGTAACGCTGTTTTATTGAGTCCGCAGGTGTCAGCGTCTCACGCAGCTTCGTTAGATTCGTCAGCAGACGTTGGGATTTCGCAGGATCAACAATCATCGAGTCAAGTTGCGGCGGGCGCGTCGCACAACGCGGGACAGGAGACCGCAGGAGACGCAGGCGAAGGTCCTTCTACATCAGGAGCTGGTAAGATAATTACAGAAATTCAGCTTAGCGCAAAATCTTCGCATTCTGACGAATCGTCGGATACGTCTAGCTCGCTGGAGAATCCGCGTAAATTTATGCGGACATTCGTTCAGCATCTTAGGGGAAAGCGTAAGGTTTCAAAGGGAGGGCGCAGTTTAGCGCACATTATGGCAGGTGTCCCTATTTTACACATTGAGAGAGAGAGAGAATACTTACAGAGGCGATTACCGCTCTTCGGCCCGCCTCACCAGTCGCTCCTCGCGCCGGCCTTTCCCTCTTCCTAACTTGGATCCCCCTCTGTGCTCCGCTCGGGGGTGGGGGAGTTTCGCGGAGTGACGGGGTTGCGTCGTGACGTAACGGCGCGGCCGCGTCATTCTGTGGGGCTCCGCCCCCGTGCGGAGTTACTCGGGGAGAAATAGGAGGGGGAAGCAGGGAGCCACAGTTAGTGCCGCGGCGGGCGCCAAGTGCGGTTGCACTGCTCGCCTGCCCCAAGAAACGGCCCTGGGTGTGTGAAGGCTGGCACAGGTCAGACAGGAGTCGCTCATTATTTGGATGATTTCTTGTTAGCAGGCCCTGCGATTAGCTCGGCATGTAATGAATTGCTGTTTTCGGTTCAAGCTCTTTTTTCAGTAATGGGTGTACCCGTAGCTAAGGAAAAAACGGAGGGGCCTGTGACCCGTTTATCTTATCTGGGTATAGAGATTGATACTGAAGCAGGCCTTTGTAGGTTGCCAGCGGAAAAAGTGAATGGTTTAAGGAGTTTATTGGAGAATTTTATTTCTGCAAAAAAGATGACTCTGAAGCAGGTACAATCACTTCTGGGGTTATTAAATTTTTCTTGTAGGGTCATTCCGATGGGAAGGATTTTTAGTCGTAGGCTAGAAAGAGCCACTGCAGGGGTAAGGAAATCGCACCATTTTATTCGCATTTCATCGGAATTGAAAGAAGATTGTAAGGTTTGGTTAGAATTTTTGAGAGAATTTAATGGGGTTTGTATTTGGCTGCAGGAAGAAGTAAGCAATAGAGATTTGCAATTTTTCACAGATGCATCAGGGTCCCTAGGTTTCGGTGCATATTTTGAAGGTGAATGGTGTGCGGAAGCTTGGCCTGAGGAATGGTGTAGGAAAGGGCTTACTAATAACATGCTTTTACTTGAGCTTTTTCCAATCATTGTCGCGGTGGAGATATGGGGCTATAAGCTAGGTAATCAAAGGGTTTTGTTTTGGTGCGACAATCTAGGGGTAGTTCAAGCAATCAACAACCAAAAGTCTTCATGTTATCATGCGTTGAAGTTGTTAAGGCATTTAACTCTTAGATGTATGCAGAAGAATATAGAGTTAAGTGCTAGGCATGTGCCTTGGGTGAGGAACGAGATAGCGGATGCTTTGTCCCGTTTTCAATGGGATAGATTTAGAGCATTAGCTCCAGAGGCTAGATTAGAGGGTTTGTCATGTCCTAAATTTGTATCGCAGATCATCAATCCGGCATGAAAGCGTTAGCATTGAAGGCATTGGCACCTGGGACGTTGAGATCGTATTCTGCAGCATGGAATGAGTGGCAGGCGTACATGAATTCGGAAGGTGGTGGTAAGAGTGTACAGGATGTTATGTTAGCGTTTGTATGGTTAGGGCATGAAAAGGGTCGTTCTAAAGCGGCTATGTCGGGTGCTTTAGCAGGAATCTCGTATTTTTCACGTTTAGAAGGGTTGATCGACCCAACTAAATCTTTTATGTTATCAAAGGCAATGAAGGGGTGGTCTAAAGAGCAGGCAAATATAAGAGATGAGCGTAGGCCAATTGACATCGAGCTTTTGAGAGATCTAATTATGGCCGTTTCGGGTATTGCGATAGGAGAGTTCGAGGTTAACCTTTTTAGTTTGGCATTTGCAGTGGCCTTTTTTGGTGCATTAAGAGTAGGTGAACTAGTTGCAAAAAACAAGGGTTCAGTTGATACGGGTATATTATTGAGTAATGTAGTAGTTAGGAGTGATAAGCTTCTTATTAAGATACACTGGTCCAAAACAGATCAGTTGGGAAGGGGTAAATGGATATCTGTTCCTATGCATTTGGAGCCGAGCATCTGCCCAGTAAGATTAGCTGAGGCCTTCGGGCGAATTCGTCCGAAAGGGGGGGATCAGTGGTTGGTACATAGGGATCGGAGTCCTTTATCTAAATTTCAATTCACGAGTATTTTTAATAAATGTTTAATAGCATTGGGCCTTCCATTAGAGCATTACGGGACGCATTCTTTCAGGATAGGAGCAGCGACTTGCGCAGCAGTGGCAGGCTCATCCAAGGAGGAGATTAAGAGGTTGGGACGGTGGAAGTCAGATGCTTACAAGCGTTATGTTAGAGGGGATAAGTTGCATTAATAGAGGCATCCTGCGAGTTTGTTATTTAGGAAACCCAGGGCCATAAGCTACCCGCCGTTAAAGGGGGATTGGAGTTCTTTTCACCTTTTCCCTCACAAGAATTTTTGAGGTTTGGTGTCGTTCACCTCCATCTGGGTCGCCAAAATAACTAAGTTTTATCCCTCCCTGTTTTTAAAGGTTTGTTGAATCATAATTTAAATAAAATATTATTTGTTTTGCTGTTTTTTCTGCAGGTTTTTTGACATTGTCAAGCCGGGTGTGGATTGTGGGTCATTCATATGTCTATTGGGCCAGTAGGCACAAGGCATCTAAGTCGTTCCCTTTTAAAGTGAGGTGGATAGGTATAAGGTGAATGAGATGGAGCAATTTATTGAGTGTGCTTTGGGATGGCGAGAAGAATTGAGGTGTCCCTGATTGCTTGTTGATACACTTAGGAGGCAATGATTTAGGTACTTGTAAGGGTATAGAGTTAATTAACAGCATAAAGAAAGATTTTCAAATAATTGCAGAACATTGGCCAGCGGTTAAGGTGGTGTGGTCAGAAGTGGTACCGCGTAGATTTTGGAGGGGCACCCAAGGGGGAGTGGCCTTAGATAAAGTAAGAAGGAAGCTCAATGCCGCAACCTCCAGATTTGTTATTAGTTTAAAAGGGAAAGTGGTTCAGCATCCAGATTTGCGTTACGAGAAGGTAGAATTGTACAGATTAGATGGAGTGCATTTATCTGAAGATGGTTTGGAGTTGTTTGTCACAGCATTGTTGAAAGGTTTAAACGAATTGTGAAGGTAGGCTGTTGGTGGCGGTTTCGAAGTCTGGAGTCTTCGAATGTGGCGGAAAGCAGTGCTATTCGGCGGCTCAATTTAGCGCAGCAGAGCTTGGCTAGCATTTCCCCTTTGAGAAAGGCGAGTCGGTCACTACCTCAGGGGAGGACCAGGTCACCATCTTAAGGAGGGACCAGCACTGTGCTAATTAAGGGGAGATGGTTCTACCCAGGACGGACTGCGCAAGGGGCGGAAACTCCGCCCCATTTATTTAAAGATTCAAAAGTTTTAAGCCATGGCCGAGTTGGCACTGCTTTTTTCGCCACCGGTGATTAACAATTCTAATTCCAATTTAATAAATTTGGCTGTGACCTCCAATTTTTCCAATCTATACAGTTGTACGTGTCATTATTTCTAGGTTATTGGTTCTAGTTTGCATAATAATAAAACATATGGGTGACTTAAAAAGAACGAGAGACTGTATAGGATAGAGTGAATATAAGCACCCTGTTTGTTATGTAGCTAAGCTAGTTAGAGCTGGTTTTTGTGTTGATAATTTTTAATAGGTGTTGATGTATGTCAATTAAACATTATCCAATAGGGAGTAGTTAGGTAGGCGGGTTCCCTGTTTGTTAGGTAGTCAAGCTAGTTAGATCTGGTTTTTGTGTTGATATTTTCTAATAGGTTGTTAATAGATGTCAATCAAGCATTATCCAATAGGGAGTAGTTAGGTAGGCGGGGTAGATTAGTTTATTTAAGTGCTGGCAGTGGATTCAAATTCCTCTTGCCATTTTGTGATCCCACCCACCCACCCAGCAATTTTTAAATTTGTGAATTGTGTTTTTATTTCAATGTACTTTGAAAGTTTTTTATCGTTGGAATAATAAGCTATAATTATTCCAGCAAGTGCGAGGCGCAGCGGGCGGAAAGCAGTGCTATTCGGCGGCTCAATTTAGCGCAGCAGAGCTTGGCTAGCATTTCCCCTTTGAGAAAGGCGAGTCGGTCACTACCTCAGGGGAGGACCAGGTCACCATCTTAAGGAGGGACCAGCACTGTGCTAATTAAGGGGAGATGGTTCTACCCAGGACGGACTGCGCAAGGGGCGGAAACTCCGCCCCATTTATTTAAAGATTCAAAAGTTTTAAGCCATGGCCGAGTTGGCACTGCTTTTTTCGCCACCGGTGATTAACAATTCTAATTCCAATTTAATAAATTTGGCTGTGACCTCCAATTTTTCCAATCTATACAGTTGTACGTGTCATTATTTCTAGGTTATTGGTTCTAGTTTGCATAATAATAAAACATATGGGTGACTTAAGAGAAGGATGGCATTTGGACTTTGTTTGGAACGCATACCCTGTCCAATTAGCAATCAATAAAACACCTTTTAGTTATACTTTTCCACTCACTGGTATTATTGATCTCAAGCTAAGAAACAACACAGGTATTTCCGATATAAACAGATTGAGACATATGAACATCAGGGGTAGAGCGCAGTTAAATTTCTAACATTGTGTTCTCGCATTGTGTACCTGTTCTTTAAGACTGTAACAATAGGGACTGGACATCCCCTGAACTTGCAGCACACCCCGACCCAGCTGACACCTAACACATCAGTGCGCAGATTACCATCACCTGTTCATGATTGATTTAGGATTTCAATTATTTTCTTCAAAAATTTACAAAAAAAAGCTAAAATCACATAATTTGGGCCTTTTTTGTCCCTAGAGAATTATTTAGCTCAGTAACATTAATTTCTAGTCATTTCCAGTCAATTTTGACCACCTTAGGCTACGGCCACACATAGCGGCCAAGTGGATCCCATTCAGCGGGACCGCTTGGCCACAAGGAGACTGCACATGGGTGCTTATGCAGGCGCCTACACATGTGTGGCAGTCCCACCGCCGCTGGATCTGATGGCAGCATGCTGCAATCGGGCCGGATGACAGGACGGTGGGATTTCAATGAGTACACATACATTTACATACATTTCAATGTTTGTGTTCACAAAAAGACATCAAATTCTATACTGTACATGTACGCGTTCGCCACATTCGAACCCATCGCAACGCTGGACACCTGGAGGTAATACCTCCCATCATACTAAAAATAATTTTTTGTCAGTACCAACTGTAAAAGATTCATAAACACATTCAAATCAGGGCCACTGTATAATGCATTCTCAAAAAGCAAATCTTTTGTAGCTTTCATCCCCTCCTCATGGGGGATGCAGGTATACAGGCTACATACATCTACTGAACACAGTATGCAATTCTCAGGTAAAGTAGATAGCTCAGATAAAGACTGTATCAAATGATACGAATCCCTAACAAATGACGGTTTAGCCTGCACACATGGCTGCATATATGAATCCAAACACCATCAATTTCTTTCTTAAATTCAACTGTGGGGACTGTTGGTAGTAACCTGTAGACACCAACATCACTTAATTGCCGTTCCATCTCTAATCGATAATCTGTCTGATTTATATTGTCTTGGACTCATGGCTTGCTTTAATATCAGGTTGATGGATACAAAGTAACATGCATTTCAAATATGCGGCTGTTCATGATCAGAGGAATCGTTGTAACAAAGTTTATACCTTAATACCTGGTTACTAACAAAAAAGAGGATTAATACTGCTGCTATATGTTTTTAATGGTTTTCAATGTCTTTTCACGTTTTTCAATTTATGTGGTTTATTTATTCTTGGCACATTGCACTTTAAATTATGAGATGATAATGTAATTTCCCACAGTCCGGTGTTTGACTGTAAGTGAGCACTGGTGTCAGCGTGGTGATGGGGGAGAAATTTGGTAAGTGTGTTCATTATTTCATGCTTGACAAAAGTGCAATAAAGTGCTGAAACGTTGCTTTAACAGCAGTGCATTACTGTTATTTATTGGGAGTGCCACCGTCACCGATTGTATGAGTTGTTACCTGAGGGTGACAAGCTTGGAGAGCATCCAGCACCTATTGTGGAACAAAGCAAAGGAGTGCCGGTATCTTGCTTCTATATCATTACCAGGATTCATGTGGATGACGCCAAGAGCAGGTGTGTAACATATGATCTGGACCTTACAAGGCACCTAGCTATTTAAAAAGACTCTACATTTTTTCATTGCCAGCTAATTTTGCCTGGTATACTTGTTTCTTGACCGAATAGCTTGTGCTAGAGCTTAATAATTGTACTTGCATGGTCCTCGGTTGTGGTCGCAGTTACCTATATACCGATTGCATGTAAAATTGAGAAACGGTTTACTACTTTGGTTTATACAATGATATCTGAACAAGTTGGGGCAACCCAGCAGCGTATTACTCCAGATAAAGGAGCTATTTATGGCTTTTCTGATTTCGAAGCTGAGGCTATTTTATTTGCTGATGATTTTCAAGAACATCTAGAAACCGCTTCTGTACAGGATGTGTATAATGATTTATTACTTAGAAAAAGAGAATGTGATTTTTTCTATCATAGTTTGACTCTTTCAAACTACTACCGAGATAAAAAAATCCCTAGATGATTCAGAATACGTAACTGCCCTACTACAGGACGTTACAATGTTGAGTTTTGCAAAAAATGGACAGCTATATTAAATAAATGTTCATTTGACTTAATTATCCTGGTAGTTGAAGAGTCAAAAAGAGAGATGTTGTTGACTAAAGATAAAATCCAGCAATTTGAAACCACACAGTTGCCGACATTAATAGCCGATAAAACAAATAATTGGCTACAGAAACTTGAGGAACAACTTGCCACTTATAAAAATGAGCTTTTGAAATTTAAAAATGAGAAAAAGAAAAAAGTGGACCTTGACTATGAGCAACAAAGAGTATACAATTGGTTAACAGGTGCGCATCCGAGAGATGACAGATGACCACTGTTTAGAAGGGACACCTGGTTCCAACGGAGGAATGGGTCAGATGATAACGGTACTACGGGCAGTGAAAGTGAGTCCTCCACTACTTCACCCAGAAATTCAAGTTCAATCCCTTTAGGGGTATGTACAAGGGCCCAACAGTCTGGCTCAAGAAGAAAACCAGGAGAGGGGGGCAATGTAAAAGGCAGAGGCAAAAATACAAAACCTCCCATCCAGAAAAGGATTAGTCTTTAATCTATCAAACCACACCTTTTCTGACCATGAATTATCTGTGTTATCAAGAGGACTGTCATTTGTCCCCACTGTGACATTTGATCCAATGCAGTGGAAGATAGAACTATATAAATTAAACAGGAGTTTAAAGCTGAAAGAATTCTTCTCACACCAACAGACGATCCCGAAGACGACTGACATTCCTTATCAACTACAGGCTTTACAATCAAAGTCCACATTCGAGCCACAGAGTTTTAATGCATCTATTAAGACTTTCACTAGACTGTTCAATGACTCCATTAGTAACAACGCAATGGGGAGAAAACCACAGTTTTGGAATCTATCACTCGTAGAGAAACAAGCCCTCAAAGGACTGGCGTCATATGACGATATTGTCATATGGCAGTCAGATAAAGGGGGCTCTATTGTTGTGTTAAATCTGACAGATTATCGATTAGAGATGGAACAGCAATTAAGTGATGTTGGTGTCTACAGGTTACTACCAACAGACCCCACAGTTGAATTTAAGAAAGAAATTGATGGTGTTTTGTCGGCGGCTTGCACACATGGCTTCATTTCTAAGGAATTATTGAAAAACTTGTCAATTGATAATCCAATTAAATCTTTGATTTGTTTACTGCCTAAGATTCACAAAGATCTTGTAAAACCGCCGGGGCGCCCCATTATAGCGGCCCGTGGATCATTGTTTCAGACGATTTCCACATATTTGGATTCATATATGCAGCCATGTGTGCAGGCTAAACCGCCATTTGTTAGGGATTCATATCATTTGATACAGTCTTTATCTGAGCTATCTACTTTACCTGAGAATTGCATACTGTGTTCAGTAGATGTATGTAGCATGTATACCTGCATCCCCCATGAGGAGGGGATGAAAGCTACAAAAGATTTGCTTTTTGAGAATGCATTATACAGTGGCCCTGATCTGAATGTGTTTATGAATCTTTTACAGTTGGTATTGACAAAAAAATATTTTTATTATGATGGGAGGTATTACCTCCAGGTGTCCAGCGTTGCGATGGGGTCGAATGTGGCCCCGTCCTTCGTGAACGCGTACATGTACAGTATAGAATTTGATGTCTTTTTTTCAGATCCTAATATTTCTACTAATATCCTAGCATTTTATCGCTTCATAGATGACTTGTTCATCATATGGAAGGGTTCTGAAAAGGCGTTCAGTGTTCTAATCGACACACATAACGCTACAGATAGTCCGGTAAAATTTACATACACTATGAACAATAAGTCCATCAACTTCTTAGACATGACGATCACTTTAGAAGATAAAAAATTAAAAACATTGTTGTATGTAAAATCTACAGACAGCAATAATTTCTTATTATCATTAAGTGCTCATCCAAAACCATTGAAAGAAGCGCTCCCTTACTTACAATTCCTGAGGGCTCTTAGGTTATCTAGTGAGAGCAAGGAAGGGATTAAACAAACTGATATAATTTATACTGAATTTGTTCAAAGAGGCTACGATGTGGCTATTCTTGATAAGTTAAAAAAGAAAGCACTGGCAATCCACACACATCAATTGAATCAGTATTGTAGCAAGAAGAAGAATACCAATAAACATATTTGGGTGAATAAATTCAACCATGTGAGTGGATATATCAAAAAGGAGGCCAAGAAATTATGGCCGATTATATCTACAGACAAAGATTTAATTCCCTTCCATAATACTAAATTGATGCCTTGTTACCAGAGAGGAAAAAATCTTAAAGACTACCTTATACGTAATGACATTACGGATATGGGAAAATCAAAGATTACCACCTTTTTAGGAGGTAAGGGAAACGGGTGTTTTAAATGCCCAAATTGCACAACATGTGGATATTTGCAGCCGGGGTCATTTTTTATCATCCCTATTCAGGGGAAAGATTTAATATCCGTTACCCTCTGACTTGTACCTCGAGCTATGTAGTTTATACTATTACATGTCCATGTGCTAAGCTATATGTGGGTAAAACGGATTGTCAATTTAAAACACGCATGGCCCAACACTGCCATGCTATCAGGAATGCACTGGCTTCGGGCTCAAGTGAACAGCCCGTAGCCAAACATAATTTATCTACATTACGTTACCGTATCATTGACCATGTACCTGCCCCTGTACGCGGTGGTGATCGGTCTAAATCTTTATTACGTTTAGAATCAAGATGGATTAATCAATTAGATAATCAATTAGATACATTGGCCCCTAAGGGGTTAAACGGATCCTTGGGGCTACAGTGTTTCCTTTAAGCAGTGTTTGGTTTAAATATATAGTGCCTATTATGCTCAGGTCTATGTTTGATCTGAGAAGTGTATTTATATTGTCTTGGGCTCATGGCTTGCTTTAATATCAAGTTGATGGATACAAAGTAACATGCATTTAAAATATGTGGCTGTTCATGATCGGAGGAATCGTTGTAACAATGTTTATACCGTAATACCTGGTTACTAACAAGAAAGAGGATTAATACTGCTGCTATATGTTTTTAATGGTTTTCAATGTCTTCACATTTTTCAATTTATGTGGTTTATTTATTCTTGGCACATTGCACTTTAAATTATGGGATGATGATGTAATTTCCCACAGTCCGGTGTTTGACTGTAAGTGAGCTCTGGCATCAGCGTGGTGATGGGGTAGATGTGCGTATAAATTTGGTAAGTGTGTTCTTTATTTCATGCTTGACAAAAGCGCAATAAAGCGCTGAAACGTTGCCTTAACAGCAGTGTATTAGTTTCGTTTATTGGGAGTGCCGCCGTAACCGATTATATGTATATATATATATATATATATATACTGTATATATAAAAAGGGAGAGAGAGAGGTATCAGGTGCCTTTATTGTGCCATTTTCATCATGACTGGTTTTTTTTTGTTTTGTTTTTTTTAAGCTTGGAGTTCCGCACCTAAGACCTATTTAATTCATGTGCGGGGGAAACCAGCTAAGTATTACATCATGAAGATGTGTCATAATGAAATGACCCCATACTTTTAGAGATATTTATATATTACAGACCTGTGGTTTTTTATATATATATATATATATATATATATATAAAGATAGATAGATAGAGAGATAGATAGATATAGTTATAGATATATATATATGCAAACTGGAAGGCGGGGGTTGCAAGTCTGTACTGTATAGGACTGAGACAGCTGGCCATTTGGAGAGTGCCAGAGCTCTCTTAGGGCTCAGTACAAAAGTGCAAAATGGAAAAGGGGGTGTGCTCTCTCTACAATGGCGCTGGTCTCTCTTACGGTCACCTATGTATGTGGATAATACCCAGGTGTGAAAGTATATGTTGAAACACACTGGTATGGTAAATAAAATTGAATTTATTACAATACTAACATGCAATGTCTAAAAACAAGCAATACATAAAAAACACAAGTGGACTGGGAACAGGCCATGGGGGGAATGTGATCCTACCGATGCAGGTGGAGGAGCCACAGGTGTCAAATAAAGGCAGAGTACCCTGGAAAATACCCTGCTGGTGGCTCCTCTGATCGAATTCCCTTCCAGGCAATCAGGAAAACAGTCCGCCAAACGTTCAGGGGGTGGGCAGCGCCACAAGGTATCTCCAATGCGTTTCGGGACAGCCTGGTCCCTTCTTCAAGGCAAGATACCATTGTGGCGTGATGGGGATCCTGTTAAATGTCTTTTAGCCAGTGAAAAATGGCTGAAAATGGCGGGAAACTGCAACTTCCTGTCTAGACCGGAAGTGACGTTTGCGGTCCATTCAAAGGATGTTTTGACCGGAAATGACATCAGAAATGCATTCCACGGTGTCCATTGCTCTCTCATTAGAAGATATCAGCTTCTATGAGTGGGAAAAGTGGCGGACAATCGTTCTTGATGGTCATTAGACAGCATTTTGATTGTTTCCAATACAAATAAACAGAAATTATAACTGGAATTAATATTCAAATATGTCCCATGATATCCTTTATTAGCTTGAAGGAGAGGTAAACTTATATAGATATCCGGTGAATAGGATGGATCACAGTTCTTTCGTAGTGGTCGTTGAATGGCATTCTCATGTAGAAACAATGTAGTTCCCCATTGATATGAAAAAAAAGGAAATACAACAATAAATAAATAATAGGAATAAATGATTCTAAGTAAGGTATACACCTGAAAAAGGAGGGCCATTAAGCATGACTAAGTGGTGATGGATAGAAGATGTGGCTGGTATGATGTTAAAGAAACCATTTGATTTCAAAGTCTTGATTAAGACCATTGGGGGAAAGCGTTTGTAAATTGAATATCATCCTCATTTCTGCTTTTGCTAGGTTGGCTTCTAGATTGCTATCTTTCCATGTGGACCTGATATTTCGGAGACCTACAATGTAGGCAATTGAATTGGTGGAACACTGATGTTCCTTCCGGAAGTGGTCTTAGAGGTGGTGGGTGGTAAGGCCTTTACAGATGTTGCGCAAATGTTCCCCTATACGTGTTTTCAAGGCCCTTGAAGTTCTACCCAAATAGGATTTACTGCATTTGCACATGATGAGGTAGATGACACTGGAAGTATTGCATGTGATGAAGTCTTGAATCTTCAATCAGAATGAGGCAAAATGTCTTCATCCCGCTATCGGATTCTCATGGAGTTTGGATTCCATATAAGGAGCCGCGCGTCCCCGCCATTTTCACTCTGGCATTGGGGAGTGTACAGAGAGGACGTGTCTCCGTCCTCAGTGTCCTCTGTGGTAGTGTCTTGTGCTGTATTTATCCAGTCATAGTGTTTGTATCCTCTTGCTGCCATATGTCCATTGCTGCTGTGTTGTGCTGCATCAGTTCAGTGGTGGTGTATTGTGCTGCATCAGTCCAGTGGTAGTGTCCTGTCCATCAGCCATCAGTCATTTCAGTGACCAGGCAGTCACACTGTTTGTGTCCTCTTGCTGCCATATGTCCATTGCTGCTGTGTTGTGCTGCATATGTCCATTGCTGTTGTGTTGTGCTACATCAGACCAGTGGTAGTGTCATGCCCATCAGTCATTCCAGTGGCCAGGCAGTCACAGTGGTATACGCTGCTGCTATATGTCCACTGCTGCCATATAATAATAATAATAATAATAATAACAACAACAACAACAAGTCCCTTACAGTGTTGCTGTGTTGTGCTGTATCAGACCAGTGGTAGTGTCCTGGCCATCAGTCATTCCTGTGACCAGGCAGTCACAGTGGTATACGCTGCTGCTATATGTCCACTGCTGCCGTATAATAATAATAATAATAATAATGATAACAACAACAACAACAACAAGTCCCTTACAGTGTTTCTGTGTTGTGCTGCATCAGACCAGTGGTAGTGTCCTGGCCATCAGCCATCAGTTATTCCTGTGCCGCATATTGTGTTATATAACTCCAAAAAAATAATGGAGAACAAAACTTTGGAGGATAAAATAGGGAAAGATTAAGAACCACTTCCTCCTAGTGCTGAAGCTGCTGCCACTAGCCATGACATAGTCGATGAAATGCCATCAACGTCATCTGCCAAGGCCGATGCCCAATGTGATAGTAGAGGACATGTAAAATCCAAAAAGCCAAAGTTCAGTAAAAAGACCCAAAAAAAGAAATTTAAATGGTCTGAGGAGAAACGTAAACTTGCCAATATGTAATTTACGACACGGAGTGGCAAGGAAGGGCTGAGGCCCTGGCCTATGTTCATGAATAGTGGTTCAGCTTCACATGACGATGGAAGCCCTCATAACTGAGGCCTTGACACTTATGTTGGTGTTAGACATGCATCCGGTATCCGCCATTAGTGCAGTGGGATTCAGACAATTGATGGAGGTATTGTGTCCCCGGTACCAAATCTCATCTAGATTCCACTTCACTAGGCGGGCGATACCGAGATTTTGCCATTTAATTCCATTGATTTGGACGTATAATTCCAATGATTTTGCTATTTAATTCCAGTGATTTTGCCATTTAATTAGAGTGATTTGCAAGTATAATTCCAGTGATTTTGCAGTATCATTACAGTGATTTTGCCATTTAATTCCAGTGATTTTGAAATTTAATTCCAGTGATTTAGATGCATAATTCCAGTGATTTTGCCATTTAATTCCAGTGATTTTGAAATTTAATTCCAGTGATTTAGATGCATAATTCCAGTGATTTGGACATATAATTCCAGTGCTTTGGACGTATAATTCCAGTGGGAATTGTTTGTGTCACTTGGCTTAGTCATACAGCTACCTCAATGATTTTGCTAATTAATTCCAGTGATTTTGCCATTTAATTACAGTGATTTGGAAGTATAATTCCAGTGATTTGTACATATAATTCCAGTGATTTTGCAGTATCATTGCAGTGATTTTGCCATTTAATTCCAGTGATTTGGACGTATAATACCAGTGATTTTGCCATTTAATTCCAGTGATTTGGATGTATAATTCCAGTGATTTTGCCATTTAATTCCAGTGATTTTGCCATTTAATTCCAGTAATTTGGACGTATAATTCCAGTGATTTGGACGTATAATTCCATTGAGAATTGTTTGTGTCACTTTGCTTAGTCATACAGCTACTTCATTGCACCTCTTCGACATCTTTGCATGAGGTGCTGTTTGGGGCCTAGTTTTTGAAAAGTGCCATCCTGTTTGACACTGCCATATGAGTCCAGGGGTACTGCTGTATTAGTCCTGGAGTACTGCCGTATAAATCCACCAATTGCAGAATTTTTTTAAAATGTCAGGGGCGTGCTGGAGATGCTGTCAGTGGACCGAACAATTGAGCCACTGCATGACACTACTAGATGGGCCAGGTGGTTGTGTCGCTTAGCTTAGTCATACAACAACCTCGGAGCACCTTTTTTTCTTCTTTGAATCATGTGCAGTAGCGGCTCTTGCCATGGGCAAGCAGGCTTTTTGCCCGGGGCGCCGCTACCCTGAGGGCACCGCTGCCATGGCAAGAGCCGCTACTAATCTACCCTCCCTCCCACCACGCTCCCCGGCTGCAGCAAGCGCTGTGTGCACCCGCTGCAGCTGGCGTCGCTGACAGACACTAGAGGTCATAATTGACCCCTAATATCAGTGCGGCGCTGCTATGGGAGAGACGTCAGGACGTCTCTCCCATAGAGAGGAGCCGGCGCCCGGAGACAGCAGAAGCAGCGGCAGCAGCGATCCGGAAACAGGATTGAGGCTGGTAAGTATTGTGATTTTTATATTTTTTTAAGGTTTCAAAGTGGCGCTACTAAAGGGGGCACTACTAATGGGTCCACTACTATAGGGGGCACATACTGGTGGCACTACAAATGGGGGCACTACTACAGGGGGCACATACTGGTGGCACTACAAATGGGGGCACTACTACATGGGGCACATACTGGTGGCACTACAAGTGGGGGCACTACTACAGGGGGCACATACTGGTGGCACTACAAATGGGGGCACTACTACAGGGGGCACATACTGGGGTACTACAAATGGGGGCACTACTACAGGGGGCACATACTGGGGGCCCTACAAATGGGGGCACAGCTACAAGGGGCACAGCTACAGGGGGCACAACTACAGGGGGCACATACTGGGGGCAATGCTACAGGGGGAACAGCTACTGGAGGCACTGCTACATGGGGCACAGCTACAGGGAGCACAAATACAGGGGGCACTGCTACAGGGGGGACAGCTATTGGGAGGCAAATTAACTGGGGGCACAGCTACTGGGAGCAAATCTACAGGGGGCACAAGTACTGGGGGCACAGCTACTGAGGGCAAATCTACAGGGGGTACAACTACTGAGGGCAAATCTACAGGGGGCACAAGTACTGGGGGCACAACTACTGGGGACACAACTACAGGGGGCACATACTGGGGGCACTGCTACAGGGTGCAAATCAACTGGGGGCACAGCTACAAGGGGCACTGCTAATGGGGGCACTACTATAAGGGGCACTGCACTGGGGGCACAACTACAGGGGCACTACCAAAGGGGGCACTGCTACAGTGGGAACAGCCACTGGGGGGAAATTAACTAGGGACACAGCTGCCACGCCCCTTCCCTATGAAGGAGACACGCCCCTGTTTTGGGGCGTGCACCAACTGTATTTTACCTGGAGGGGGGAGGGGGGGGGGGCACCACAGGAAACTTTCGCCCTGGGCGCCACAAGGTCTAGAACCGGCCCTGATCATGTGCTACTTGGGGACTATTTTTTTAAAGTGCCATCCTGTCTGAGACTTCCGTATATGTCCAGTGGTACTGCCATTTAATTCCAGTGATTTGAACGTATGATTCCAGTGATTTGGACATATAATTCCAATGATTTTGCAGTATTATTACAGTAATTTTGCAGTTTAATTCCAGTGATTTTGCCATTTAATTCCAGTGATTTGGACGTATAAATCCAGTGATTTGGACATTTAATTCCAGTGACCCTGCCATATAATTCCAGTAATCCTGCCGTATAATTACAGTGGTACCAGCGTATAATTACAGTGATCCTGCCGTATAAATCCAGTGATCCTACCGTATAATTACAGTGGTACTGGCGTATAAGTCCAGTCCAGTGATACTGCCGTATATATATATATATATATATGTATACCCTGTTGCAAAGCCAATTACTGAGGCCATAACAACTATGCTGGTGTTAGACGTGCACCTGATATCCATTAGTACAGTGGGACTGCAGTGCCAACCCTAGATGGGCCAGGTGTTTGTGCTGCACACTTGTGTCGCTTAGCTTAGTTATACAGCTACCTCATTGCCCTCTTTTACTTCTTGGCATGATGTGCTGTTTGGGGACTAATTTTTTAAAGTGCCATCCTGTCTGACACTTCTGTAAACACTATGTCCAGTGGTACTGCCATTTAATTCCAGGTATTTGGACATATAATTCCAGTGATTTTGCAGTATAATTCCAGTGGTTTTGCCATTTAATTCCAGTGATTTGGAAGTATAATTCCAGTGATTTTGCAGTATAATTCCAGTGATTTTGCCATTAAATTCCAGTGATTTTGCCATTTAGTTCCAATGATTTGAACGTATAATTCCAGTGATTTGGATGTATAATTCCAGTGATTTGAATGTATAATTCCAGTGATTTGGACATATAATTACAGTGATTTTGCAGTATAATTACAGTGATTTTGCCATTTAATTCCAGAGATTTGGACGTATAATTACAGTAATTTGGACATATAATTACAGTGATTTTGCCATTTAATGTAGTGATTTTGCCATTTAATTCCAGTGATTTTTAGAGATGAGCGCCGGAAATTTTTCGGGTTTTGTGTTTTGGTTTTGGGTTCGGTTCCGCGGCCGTGTTTTGGGTTCGACCGCGTTTTGGCAAAACCTCACCGAATTTTTTTTGTCGGATTCGGGTGTGTTTTGGATTCGGGTGTTTTTTTCCAAAAAACCTAAAAAACAGCTTAAATCATAGAATTTGGCGGTCATTTTGATCCCAAAGTATTATTAACCTCAAAAACCATAATTTCCACTCATTTTCAGTCTATTCTGAATACCTCACACCTCACAATATTATTTGTAGTCCTAAAATTTGCACCGAGGTCGCTGTGTGAGTAAGATAAGCGACCCTAGTGGCCGACACAAACACCGGGCCCATCTAGGAGTGGCACTGCAGTGTCACGCAGGATGGCCCTTCCAAAAAACCCTCCCCAAACAGCACATGACGCAAAGAAAAAAAGAGGCGCAATGAGGTAGCTGTGTGAGTAAGATTAGCGACCCTAGTGGCCGACACAAACACCGGGCCCATCTAGGAGTGGCACTGCAGTGTCACGCAGGATGTCCCTTCCAAAAAACCCTCCCCAAACAGCACATGACGCAAAGAAAAAAAGAGGCGCAATGAGGTAGCTGTGTGAGTAAGATAAGCGACCCTAGTGGCCGACACAAACACCGGGCCCATCTAGGAGTGTCACTGCAGTGTCACGCAGGATGTCCCTTCCAAAAAACCCTCCCCAAACAGCACATGACGCAAAGAAAAAAAGAGGCGCAATGAGGTAGCTGTGTGAGTAAGATAAGCGACCCTAGTGGCCGACACAAACACCGGGCCCATCTAGGAGTGGCACTGCAGTGTCACGCAGGATGTCCCTTCCAAAAAACCCTCCCCAAACAGCACATGACGCAAAGAAAAAGAAAAGAAAAAAGAGGTGCAAGATGGAATTGTCCTTGGGCCCTCCCACCCACCCTTATGTTGTATAAACAAAACAGGACATGCACACTTTAACCAACCCATCATTTCAGTGACAGGGTCTGCCACACGACTGTGACTGATATGACGGGTTGGTTTGGACCCCCCCCAAAAAAGAAGCAATTAATCTCTCCTTGCACAAACTGGCTCTACAGAGGCAAGATGTCCACCTCATCATCACCCTCCGATATATCACCGTGTACATCCCCCTCCTCACAGATTATCAATTCGTCCCCACTGGAATCCACCATCTCAGCTCCCTGTGTACTTTGTGGAGGCAATTGCTGCTGGTCAATGTCTCCGCGGAGGAATTGATTATAATTCATTTTAATGAACATCATCTTCTCCACATTTTCTGGATGTAACCTCGTACGCCGATTGCTGACAAGGTGAGCGGCTGCACTAAACACTCTTTCGGAGTACACACTTGTGGGAGGGCAACTTAGGTAGAATAAAGCCAGTTTGTGCAAGGGCCTCCAAATTGCCTCTTTTTCCTGCCAGTATAAGTACGGACTGTGTGACGTGCCTACTTGGATGCGGTCACTCATATAATCCTCCACCATTCTATCAATGTTGAGAGAATCATATGCAGTGACAGTAGACGACATGTCCGTAATCGTTGTCAGGTCCTTCAGTCCGGACCAGATGTCAGCATCAGCAGTCGCTCCAGACTGCCCTGCATCACCGCCAGCGGGTGGGCTCGGAATTCTGAGCCTTTTCCTCGCACCCCCAGTTGCGGGAGAATGTGAAGGAGGAGATGTTGACAGGTCGCGTTCCGCTTGACTTGACAATTTTGTCACCAGCAGGTCTTTCAACCCCAGCAGACTTGTGTCTGCCGGAAAGAGAGATCCAAGGTAGGCTTTAAATCTAGGATCGAGCACGGTGGCCAAAATGTAGTGCTCTGATTTCAACAGATTGACCACCCGTGAATCCTTGTTAAGCGAATTAAGGGCTCCATCCACAAGTCCCACATGCCTAGCGGAATCGCTCCGTGTTAGCTCCTCCTTCAATGTCTCCAGCTTCTTCTGCAAAAGCCTGATGAGGGGAATGACCTGACTCAGGCTGGCAGTGTCTGAACTGACTTCACGTGTGGCAAGTTCAAAGGGCATCAGAACCTTGCACAACGTTGAAATCATTCTCCACTGCGCTTGAGACAGGTGCATTCCACCTACTATATCGTGCTCAATTGTATAGGCTTGAATGGCCTTTTGCTGCTCCTCCAACCTCTGAAGCATATAGAGGGTTGAATTCCACCTCGTTACCACTTCTTGCTTCAGATGATGGCAGGGCAGGTTCAGTAGTTTTTGGTGGTGCTCCAGTCTTCTGTACGTGGTGCCTGTACGCCGAAAGTGTCCCGCAATTCTTCTGGCCACCGACAGCATCTCTTGCACGCCCCTGTCGTTTTTTAAAAAATTCTGCACCACCAAATTCAAGGTATGTGCAAAACATGGGACGTGCTGGAATTTGCCCATATTTAATGCACACACAATATTGCTGGCGTTGTCCGATGCCACAAATCCACAGGAGAGTCCAATTGGGGTAAGCCATTCCGCGATGATCTTCCTCAGTTGCCGTAAGAGGTTTTCAGCTGTGTGCGTATTCTGGAAAGCGGTGATACAAAGCGTAGCCTGCCTAGGAAAGAGTTGGCGTTTGCGAGATGCTGCTACTGGTGCCGCCGCTGCTGTTCTTGCGGCGGGAGTCCATACATCTACCCAGTGGGCTGTCACAGTCATATAGTCCTGACCCTGCCCTGCTCCACTTGTCCACATGTCCGTGGTTAAGTGGACATTGGGTACAACTGCATTTTTTAGGACACTGGTGAGTCTTTTTCTGACGTCCGTGTACATTCTCGGTATCGCCTGCCTAGAGAAGTGGAACCTAGATGGTATTTGGTAACGGGGGCACACTGCCTCAATAAATTGTCTAGTTCCCTGTGAACTAACGGCGGATACCGGACGCACGTCTAACACCAACATAGTTGTCAAGGCATCAGTTATCCGCTTTGCAGCAGGATGACTGCTGTGATATTTCATCTTCCTCGCAAAGGACTGTTGAACAGTCAATTGCTTACTGGAAGTAGTACAAGTGGGCTTACGACTTCCCCTCTGGGATGACCATCGACTCCCAGCAGCAACAACAGCAGCGCCAGCAGCAGTAGGCGTTACACGCAAGGATGCATCGGAGGAATCCCAGGCAGGAGAGGACTCGTCAGAATTGCCAGTGACATTGCCTGCAGGACTATTGGCATTCCTGGGGAAGGAGGAAATTGACACTGAGGGAGTTGGTGGGGTGGTTTGCGTGAGCTTGGTTACAAGAGGAAGGGATTTACTGGTCAGTGGACTGCTTCCGCTGTCACCCAAAGTTTTTGAACTTGTCACTGACTTATTATGAATGCGCTGCAGGTGACGTATAAGGGAGGATGTTCCGAGGTGGTTAACGTCCTTACCCCTACTTATTACAGCTTGACAAAGGGAACACACGGCTTGACACCTGTTGTCCGCATTTCTGGTGAAATACTTCCACACCGAAGAGCTGATTTTTTTGGTATTTTCACCAGGCATGTCAACGGCCATATTCCTACCACGGACAACAGGTGTCTCCCCGGGTGCCTGACTTAAACAAACCACCTCACCATCAGAATCCTCCTAGTCAATTTCCTCCCCAGCGCCAGCAACACCCATATCCTCCTCATCCTGGTGTACTTCAACACTGACATCTTCAATCTGACTATCAGGAACTGGACTGCGGGTGCTCCTTCCATCACTTGCAGGGGGCGTGCAAATGGTGGAAGGCGCATGCTCTTCACGTCCAGTGTTGGGAAGGTCTGGCATCGCAACCGACACAATTGGAGTCGGACTCTCCTTGTGGATTTGGGATTTCGAAGAACGCACAGTTCTTTGCGGTGCTACTGCTTTTGCCAGCTTTAGTCTTTTCATTTTTCTAGCGAGAGGCTGAGTGCTTCCATCCTCATGTGAAGCTGAACCACTAGCCATGAACATAGGCCAGGGCCTCAGCCGTTCCTTGCCACTCCGTGTGGTAAATGGCATATTGGCAAGTTTACGCTTCTCCTCCGACAATTTTATTTTAGGTTTTGGAGTCCTTTTTTTACTGATATTTGGTGTTTTGGATTTGACATGCTCTGTACTATGACATTGGGCATCGGCCTTGGCAGACGACGTTGCTGGCATTTCATCGTCTCGGCCATGACTAGTGGCAGCAGCTTCAGCACGAGGTGGAAGTGGATCTTGATCTTTCCCTAATTTTGGAACCTCAACATTTTTGTTCTCCATATTTTAATAGGCACAACTAAAAGGCACCTCAGGTAAACAATGGAGATGGATGGATTGGATACTAGTATACAATTATGGACGGGCTGCCGAGTGCCGACACAGAGGTAGCCACAGCCGTGAACTACCGCACTGTACTGTGTCTGCTGCTAATATATAGACTGGTTGATAAAGAGATAGTATACTCGTAACTAGTATGTATGTATAAAGAAAGAAAAAAAAACCACGGTTAGGTGGTATATACAATTATGGACGGGCTGCCGAGTGCCGACACAGAGGTAGCCACAGCCGTGAACTACCGCACTGTACTGTGTCTGCTGCTAATATATAGACTGGTTGATAAAGAGATAGTATACTCGTAACTAGTATGTATGTATAAAGAAAGAAAAAAAAACCACGGTTAGGTGGTATATACAATTATGGACGGGCTGCCGAGTGCCGACACAGAGGTAGCCACAGCCGTGAACTACCGCACTGTACTGTGTCTGCTGCTAATATATAGACTGGTTGATAAAGAGATAGTATACTCGTAACTAGTATGTATGTATAAAGAAAGAAAAAAAACCACGGTTAGGTGGTATATACAATTATGGACGGGCTGCCGAGTGCCGACACAGAGGTAGCCACAGCCGTGAACTACCGCACTGTACTGTGTCTGCTGCTAATATATAGACTGGTTGATAAAGAGATAGTATACTCGTAACTAGTATGTATGTATAAAGAAAGAAAAAAAAACCACGGTTAGGTGGTATATACAATTATGGACGGGCTGCCGAGTGCCGACACAGAGGTAGCCACAGCCGTGAACTACCGCACTGTACTGTGTCTGCTGCTAATATATAGACTGGTTGATAAAGAGATAGTATACTCGTAACTAGTATGTATGTATAAAGAAAGAAAAAAAAACCACGGTTAGGTGGTATATACAATTATGGACGGGCTGCCGAGTGCCGACACAGAGGTAGCCACAGCCGTGAACTACCGCACTGTACTGTGTCTGCTGCTAATATATAGACTGGTTGATAAAGAGATAGTATACTCGTAACTAGTATGTATGTATAAAGAAAGAAAAAAAAACCACGGTTAGGTGGTATATACAATTATGGACGGGCTGCCGAGTGCCGACACAGAGGTAGCCACAGCCGTGAACTACCGCACTGTACTGTGTCTGCTGCTAATATATAGACTGGTTGATAAAGAGATAGTATACTCGTAACTAGTATGTATGTATAAAGAAAGAAAAAAAAACCACGGTTAGGTGGTATATACAATTATGGACGGGCTGCCGAGTGCCGACACAGAGGTAGCCACAGCCGTGAACTACCGCACTGTACTGTGTCTGCTGCTAATATAGACTGGTTGATAAAGAGATAGTATACTCGTAACTAGTATGACTATAAAGAAAGAAAAAAAAACCACGGTTAGGTGGTATATACAATTATGGACGGGCTGCCGAGTGCCGACACAGAGGTAGCCACAGCCGTGAACTACCGCACTGTACTGTGTCTGCTGCTAATATATAGACTGGTTGATAAAGAGATAGTATACTCGTAACTAGTATGTATGTATAAAGAAAGAAAAAAAAACCACGGTTAGGTGGTATATACAATTATGGACGGGCTGCCGAGTGCCGACACAGAGGTAGCCACAGCCATGAACTACCGCACTGTACTGTGTCTGCTGCTAATATAGACTGGTTGATAAAGAGATAGTATACTCGTAACTAGTATGTATGTATAAAGAAAGAAAAAAAAACCACGGTTAGGTGGTATATACAATTATGGACGGGCTGCCGAGTGCCGACACAGAGGTAGCCACAGCCGTGAACTACCGCACTGTACTGTGTCTGCTGCTAATATAGACTGGTTGATAAAGAGATAGTATACTCGTAACTAGTATGTATGTATAAAGAAAGAAAAAAAAACCACGGTTAGGTGGTATATACAATTATGGACGGGCTGCCGAGTGCCGACACAGAGGTAGCCACAGCCGTGAACTACCGCACTGTACTGTGTCTGCTGCTAATATATAGACTGGTTGATAAAGAGATAGTATACTCGTAACTAGTATGTATGTATAAAGAAAGATAAAAAAACCACGGTTAGGTGGTATATACAATTATGGACGGGCTGCCGAGTGCCGACACAGAGGTAGCCACAGCCATGAACTACCGCACTGTACTGTGTCTGCTGCTAATATATAGACTGGTTGATAAAGAGATAGTATACTCGTAACTAGTATGTATGTATAAAGAATGAAAAAAAAACCACGGTTAGGTGGTATATACAATTATGGACGGGCTGCCGAGTGCCGACACAGAGGTAGCCACAGCCGTGAACTACCGCACTATACTGTGTCTGCTGCTAATATAGACTGGTTGATAAAGAGATAGTATACTCGTAACTAGTATGTATGTATAAAGAAAGAAAAAAAAACCATGGTTAGGTGGTATATACAATTATGGACGGGCTGCCGAGTGCCGACACAGAGGTAGCCACAGCCGTGAACTACCGCACTGTACTGTGTCTGCTGCTAATATAGACTGGTTGATAAAGAGATAGTATACTCGTAACTAGTATGACTATAAAGAAAGGAAAAAAAACCACGGTTAGGTGGTATATACAATTATGGACGGGCTGCCGAGTGCCGACACAGAGGTAGCCACAGCCGTGAACTACCGCACTGTACTGTGTCTGCTGCTAATATAGACTGGTTGATAAAGAGATAGTATACTACTAATATTATATATACTGGTGGTCAGGTCACTGGTCACTAGTCACACTGGCAGTGGCACTCCTGCAGCAAAAGTGTGCACTGTTTAATTTTAATATAATATTATGTACTCCTGGCTCCTGCTATAACCTATAACTGGCACTGCAGTGCTCCCCAGTCTCCCCCACAATTATAAGCTGTGTGAGCTGAGCACAGTCAGATATATATATACATTGATGCAGCACACTGGGCTGAGCAGTGCACACAGATATGGTATGTGACTGAGTCACTGTGTGTATCGTTTTTTTCAGGCAGAGAACGGATATATTAAATAAAACAAACAACTGCACTGTCTGGTGGTCACTGTGGTCGTCAGTCACTAAACTCTGCACTCTCTTCTACAGTATCACAGCCTCAGGTCAATCTCTCTCTCTCTCTCTCAACCCTAATCTAAATGGAGAGGACGCCAGCCACGTCCTCTCCCTATCAATCTCAATGCACGTGTGAAAATGGCGGCGACGCGCGGCTCCTTATATAGAATCCGAGTCTCGCGATAGAATCCGAGCCTCGCGAGAATCCGACAGCGTCATGATGACGTTCGGGCGCGCTCGGGTTAACCGAGCAAGGCGGGAAGATCCGAGTCGCTCGGACCCGTGAAAAAAAACATGAAGTTCGGGCGGGTTCGGATTCAGAGAAACCGAACCCGCTCATCTCTAGTGATTTTGCCATTTAATTCCAGTGATTTGGATGTATAATTCCAGTGATTTTGCAGTATAATTCCAGTGATTTTACCATTTAATTCCAGTGATTTTGCCATTTAATTCCAATGATTTGAAGTAAAATTCCAGTGATTTGGATGTATAATTCCCGTAATTTGGATGTATAATTCCAGTTCTTTGGACGTATAATTCCAGTGGGAATTGTTTGTGTCACTTGGCTTAGTCATACAGCTACCTCAATGATTTTGCTAATTAATTCCAGTGATTTTGCCATTTAATTCCAGTGATTTGGACGTATAATTCCAGTGATTTGGACGTATAATTACAGTGATTTTGCAGTATAATTACAGTGATTTTGCCATTTAATTCTAGTGATTTTGCCATTTAATTCCAGTAATTTGGCTTTATAATTCCAGTGATGTGGACGTATATTTACAGTGACATGGACATATAATTACAGTGATTTTGCTATTTAATTTCAGTGATTTTGCCATTTAATTCCAGTGATTTTGCCATTTAATTCCAGTGATTTGGATGTATAATCCCAGTGATTTTGCAGTATAATTCCAGTGATTTTACCATTTAATTCCAGTGATTTTGCCATTTAATTCCAATGATTTGACGTATAATTCCAGTGATTTGGATGTATAATTCCCATGATTTGGATGTATAATTCCAGTGATTTGGATGTATTATTCCTGTAATTTGGACGTATAATTGCAGTGATTTTGCAGTAGAAGTACAGTGATTTTGCCATTTAATTCCAGTGATTTTGCCATTTAATTCCAGTGATTTGGACGTATAATTCCAGTGGGAATTGTTTGTGTCGCTTGGCTTAGTCATACAGCTACCTCATTGCACCTCTTCGATATCTTTGCATGAGGTGCTGTTTGGGGCCTAGTTTTTGAAAAGTGCCATCCTGTCTGACATTGCCATATGAGTCCAGGGGTACTGCTGTATTAGTCCTGGAGTACTGCCATATAAATCCACCAATTGCAGAATTTAAAAAAAAATGACAGGGCGTGCTGGAGATGCTGTCAGTGGACCGAACAATTGCAGCCCACTCTCGACATTCAGCCACTGCGTGACACTACTAGATGAACCAAAACCAAAACACAAAGCACAAAAAGTGCCAGCTGCACATCTCTAATATATATATATATATATATATATATATATATATTAGAGCTGTGCAGCTGGCACTTTTTGTGCTTTGTGTTTTGGTTTTGGTTCATCTAGTATCTATATATTCAAATATGTATGTATGTGTATATATTAAATCATATATAGAAGATATTATATATCTGCTTTTCTAAAGAGTACCTGTCCTGCTGACCTTTATATCATATTAAAGTGCTATCAGTAGCTGCCAGCAGATCTGTCACTTTACCTCATTCAGGAGGATCAGATCTGCTGTCGCTGGGCTGCCTTCACTGTGCTACTGTATGCTGATGTCAGTGTGAATATGTGACAACCTCCGCTGTGCCCATGCTGCTGTTTGTGTGGAGCCTGTACTCACCATAGCCAGGATGCGGGGCGGCACCTTTGTGACGTCAAACGCTTGGACATCACATGTGCAGAGGAGTTATTGTGTGTATGCGGTGCAGGGAAGGCTTGGGAAGCCTTCCACTCTGCCGCCATTGCAGATAAAATTTTATGATGCGTGCAGTGTTTGATCTGATGGTAGGTGTTGTGGCCGGGGGGTGGGGTTTTGGGCGGCCACTGCAGAATGCAATAGAAGGTTTTTTTTTACCTGTCTCCTGCAGCATTACACTCTGCAGACACTGTGGGCCTATTTAAACATGGGCCTGGAGAGACTTCTGCTTCTGGTTTCATTCTTGGTGCAGCTTAAACGAGCTGCTCCGTTCAACACCCGCTCATCATACCCATTAACGGCTGAATACAGCCTCCACTGCTTCACGATTACCCGCTCACCCTGCTAGTGCTCCAAATGGAGAAGTTCCTGACCTCCCCACCCACCACTAAGCTGCAGCAACCCCGCCAGGAGAAACGCCCTGCAGAACCTATCATGGCGCTGGACACAGTCACAGCGCCCAGCATTCCGGCACAAAAGAAAGCAGCGGCTGAAGCACCAGAGGATTCTGACACACCGCAGGTATGGTGGGCTCCTGACTCCCCTGTCATTTACAGGGATATAGTAGATGCTATAAAAAGCACCATGACCCCGCTGCTAACACAAGCTGTGTCTGAAATTACACAGCAATTGCAGCACCTGCAGGGGAGAGTCTCTGACACAGAGAATCATATAGGCTCAATCTGTCATGATCTCTCTGATGCACAGTGCACTATTCTAAGACTTCAGAAAGAAAATAACCAGCTTTGGAACAAAATGGATGACATAGAGAACCGTTCCAGAAGATACAATCTTAGAATAGTGAGAGTCCCAGAGTCAGTGAAAGGCCCTGCTCTGATGTCTTTTGTATCTGACACTCTCCCAAAGCTCCTAAAAACAGAAGCAGAATGCAAAGATTTAGTAGTAGAGAGAGCCCACAGAGTCACCCCCCCCCCCCCCCTAAACCGCATGACAAGAGGCCACGTGTCATCATCTTCAAGTGCCTAAACTTCCTACACAAAATCGATATCTGGAAAGTGTCTCATCAAATACAGGATCTGACATGGGAGGGCAAACGTATCCGCATTTTCCAGTGTTTTCGGTTGAGCTCACCAGAGCAAGAAAAGATTTTTCTCCAGTGTGTTCAGCTCTTGTCTCAGAAAAAAGAAAATTTGCTCTTATGTATCCGGCCCACTTGCGCATCTGCATTGCAGATAAGCATTATGATTTCAACAACCCAGAAGATGCCCAAGCCTTCCTACGAGAGGAAAATCAGCTGATTCCGGATGATATTTCTGACCCACCAGTTGACTAGCAGTAGCCTCTGCTCCCTCATATCATTTTTATACAGTTATATTATTGTTCCGCTTTTCTGATTTAAAGCTCCCACAGCGCATCATTATCACCATAACCATCACCTTGACTTCTGTTGGTTAGCCTGTGATGCCAGTTTCTTCTAATGTTTAATCTGTTTTTATTTATTTTTTGTATTGCCATTACTATTCTCAACCATAACAATGCTTTGATTAAAGTCTTAAAAGACATAGCTTTAGGGTGTGAGAATGCCTGGCATGCTCCGTTATGTTCTCTGTCCTATATTTGTTCACTATAATTAGTGTTGAATTCTTTCTTTTTTTATTTCTTCTATTGCAGAAGCAATATGCATGGTTGCATATTGACTTAATATCAGTCATGAGGTTTATACCCGTGAGATGTTTGATTTCTATATTTGTTTGTTGTCTTGTCCCCCCCATCCCTTCTGTTCTTTCCTCATGTGTAGCCCCCCTCCCTACAAGATCTTCTTCATCGCAACAACTACGCTTACCCATCTGAAGATGTTACCTTCCCGCAGCTTAATATGACAACTATAAAGGTTGGCTCAATCAATGTAGGGGGTTTAAACTCTCCAGCCAAGCAACAAAAGGTAGTAATCGATTTACACAGACAAAAATTAGACATAGTCTTTATCCAAGAGTCCCACCTCACTGCGCAGGAAACTACCAAACTCCAAATGCTCAATTGGAGATTGCTTGCTTCCTCGCCTTTTAACTCAAAATCTAGGGGAGTTGTGGTCCTGGTGTCTAAATCACTCCCATTAGAAGTTATATCCTCCAAAATGACCCAGAAGGCAGATATGTCATCGTCTCCCTCAAATTATATTCTACTATATATACTTTAAGTTCCATCTATGCCCCTAATTGTTATTCCAAACACTTCTTTCAAAATTTAATACAAAAGCTACTCCCTTACGCCTCCACTAATCTTATTTTATGTGGGGATTTCAACCTGATCTCCCACCCTTATCTAGATAGATCCCTCCCTAAGAAAACCGCCCCATCCTTACCTAAATTAGGTATCTCTTCTTTTTTTATCTACGCTACAGTTAATAGATGTGTGGCGAGCCTTCAACCCCACAGAGAGGGAATCCTCTTGCATCTCCTCCGCCCATCACACGCTATCTCGAATAGATAATGTCACTCTTTCTAACACCCTTCTCACACAAGTCACAGATACTGGTATGGAACCGATTACAATATCGGATCATGCGCTAGTCTGGTTGACTATTAAAACCCAAAATGAAAAATCCACCTACAGAACGTGGAGATTCCCGGCCACTTGTGCAATTCTCCTCGCTTTTAATCTCATTTAGAATTTAGAAAAATCTTGGGACGAATATCACGAAGCTAACAAACATTTTCTTGCCTCAAACCCTTCTCTATTCTGGATGCCAGCGAAAGCTGTTCTAAGAGGTTCTATCCTTTCATATGAATCTGAGGAAAAGAAAAAATCCTCCCAGTCATATATCTCTCTACAGCAATCACTCTCCGATGCCTACTCGTCATATAGTCTAGACCCTTCTCTCATTAATAAGTCCACTTACTTAGCAGCTAAAGTAAAATTTGATGAGATCCTCCAATCTTTAACTGACAAATATCAAGTCTCAGCTATCTACAGATTTCATAGATATGGTAATACGACCAGCAAGCTCTTAACTAATAACCTAAATGGCACTAGATCCCTAATGAGAGTTCATCCTTTACTTCTCCCCGATGGTTCTCATACTTCTTCCAACCAACAGATCTCCCAAAAAATGCGGGATTATTATGCTGATATCTATTCTCTTCCCCTGACTGCTTCCCCTCCTGTTATACCTACATCTTCCTCTCCTCTACCTCCTTCACCGTCTATCTGGCCCACACTCTCCTACCCTCAGATTCCTAATGATCTAGCCAATACCCTAATACAACCGATCACGTTAGATGAGGTTAAGCTGGCTATCAGATCGTTAAAAAAGGCCAAAGCCCCTGGTCCTGATGGATTCTGTGGAGATTTTTACAAATTGTTTGAGGATCGGATCATTCTAATTTTAGTTTCCTTTTTCAACTATATTTTATTCAATGAAACTCTCCCTTTATATTTTAATTCTGCAATTATTAAACTACTGCCAAAACTAGGTAGGGATACTGCCCTCCCTGGTTCATATAGGCCCATTTCCCCATTGAATTGTGATTATAAACTTCTCACTAAAATTCTTGCAACTCACTTAAATCCCCTCCTTCCCTCAGTAATCCATGAGGACCAGACAGGCTTCATCAAGGGCAGACATTCTGTTACAAACATCCGTAAGGTGTTGGCTGCGATCCTGGCTGGTGATGGGGGAACAGATGCGCCCACTGGAAAAATTATCCTTTCAATTGATGCTGAAAAAGCTCTTGATTTAGTACAGTGGACACATCTGTTCCTAACCATAGAGCGCTTTGGGTTTCCCACTGCTTTTATCTCCTTCATCAAAACAATCTACACATCACCATCTTCTCAAATTTCATCCAATGGTTTCTTATCTCCTCTCTTTCCGATACAAAAAGGAACACGTCAGGGCTGCCCCCTTTCGCCCCTCCTCTTCACTCTAGCAATTGAACCCCTTGCAATTGCCCTTCAACCTACCCCAGAGTTTCTAGGCATTAATATTCTTTCCTCCGAACTAAAGGTCTCGCTCTTTGCGGACGACATGCTCCTTTTTATCTCCGATCTGGCCAAATCTCTGCCAGTAATTTTAGACATTATATCTTCATTCAGTCCCATATCGGGTTCTAAAACCAATATATAAAAGTCAGAAATTCTCCCCATCTCCACTTTAACTCCTGACATACGTTCTCTCCCGGTCATTACTCAGTTTCGCATACAACCCTCGCAAATTAAATACTTAGGTGTCCAAATTCCCAATAATCCCCGCTCCCTCTATTCAACTAACTTTGCTCCTCTCTTTTCTAAAATCACCACTCAACTAGAAGCCTGGTCCAAGCTCCCCATATCTTTATTTGGTAGAGCAGCCGTCCTAAAGAGTGTAATTTTTCCTAAAATCTACTATCTACTACAAATGTTGCCATGTCTCATTACCAAACAGGATATTGGCAAACTTGAAAAAATCTTGTCTGCCTTTCTGTGGAATGGTAAAAGACCAAGATTGACTTTGAAGAAATTATATAAGCCCAAAACTGCTGGTGTCCTCAGTATCCCAAATTTCACTTTATATGCTCTTACCTCTCACTTTCGCATTATTACAGACTGGCTCATGGAAACATCTGTCTTCACAGATAAGGTTCTTGAACAACACATTTTTCACCCATACTCACCTGGAGCCTTACTGCACACTCCGATTAATCTCATACCTCAGCATATTTTAGATCATATATTATCTAGAGATACTTATAATAGCTGGATTCATTTAAGTAAATCCCTCAAATTTCCACACACTAGTTCTCCCTTTATGCCTTTGTGGGGTAAGCCTACATTTGAGCCATATCTTCCATCTATGGTCTCGGAAAGGACTTAAGCTAGCCACAAAACTATTTGATCCTGGGGGCAATGTTTTTCCTTTCTTTTCCATTAAAGACACTTACAACCTCCCCAACTTCCACTTCTACTTGTATCTCCAAGCGAGACATTTTGCCCAATCCCTATTACCACTAAACTCTCCACACACTTCAGTTCATCCCTTAGATGCGCTACTAAAATCCCTCTACACACGTAAATTTAAAACCAAATCTTTATACTCCCTTCTTAACAATCCTCAAACTAGTGATAATCTAGACAAACTTGCTTGTGCTTGGAGTGCTGACATCCCACAATCAGTAAAGCTGACCTATTTTCCACAGTTTCCTAAGATTATGAGCACCCTCCATTCTACATATTTACAAGAGGTGCACTTCAAATCCTTGTATAGGATCTATATAGCTCCTGCGCAGAGGAAACATATAGGGTTCTTGCCCTAAATGCTCTTTGGCAAATGCTAAATATTTCCATTGTTTCTGGTCCTGTTAAAAAATTCTAAGATTCTGGCGTAAGGTTATTGCGTTTCTTAACACCTCTACTCAATTAAAATGAGATCTGAACCCCCTTGCTTGTTTGTGTTTGAACTTCAAAGATTGGAATCTATCAGATGAAAACCGCAATTTTACTCCTTTCCTTATAGTCGCCCTAACTTTAGTAAAAAAAACATCCTAATACACTGGATCGAAAAAATCTGCCCCAAGTATCCAAGAGCTGCAAGTAAACTCCTACAATTGATTTATTTCGACAAAAGAGATCTCCCACTTAACCCAGGTAAACAGAATGACAAATTTGTACTGAAGTGGGGAAGGTATATCTCTTCTCTCACCCCTGAAACCAGCTTTGATATATAGCGGAACCTATCAGCTGATTCTTTTAGGGTATAGGTATAATTACAACTACTCTTTTCACTTTCTATATATAAGTTTCTAATTTTTTTGATGTAGAACGATCTCCCTCCTTGTATCTTTGATATTTTCACAGAATACTTAGTTTCCCTCATCCCCCCTCCCCTCCCCCCCCCTCCCCTTCTCTGTCTTCGTCTCCCCGCCCATACATTTTGACACTGTTTTGTTATTGTATAGTTCTTTACTATCTAATTGCTAGATGTTTTACAACATTTTGTTACCTATCTTTATGCCTAAGCTTAGACGACATTTGTATAGCTCCACACGGGGCGCACTACTTTTGCTCCATGTTTTCCTGCTCTTGTGTATAATGTTTATTTCTGGAAAATCTGAATAAAAATCTTTAAACCAAACAGTGGGCCTGGAGCTACAGTTTCATCAGCCTCATTGTTAATCCAGCCCTGCTATCTGCCACTGTTGTTTGCAAGGATCACTCATGTGCCTAATGCTGCAAGTGTTCCCAGACTCTCACACAACTCCCACAAAGATGTCTTATAAACTTGCAGAGCACGTTTCACAAACAATTGAAGCATTTTATCATCTAAACAAGTCATGTCTGGTCCCTCCCAGTTCCAGTTTAGTTGGTTCTAGTAATTCTTCTCCATACCTGCCACACAGCGCAATAAACACAGTCTCTGTATACCTGCACCTACAGTATGTCTGTCCATGGTGTGTTTGTATTTCTCTTTTGTTCTCTGTTGTCAATTTGTCTGTAATGGGCTGCACATAGTATATCTTTACAAGTGTGTTATAACCCCCTTGTTCAATGTGTATCTCCCACCTCCTGTTGTTATCTGCCGCGGCTGGGACGGGACACTCTGGCTCCCAGCCGTTGATGGGGGATAGGTTCGGCACGTCACTTACACCGCAGGGTGTCCTGTTCCGGACAGTTGCTTGGCGACCGGAGACACCAGGCAGCCGCTCTCTGATGCAATCCCGACTGTTACGAAGCAGCCGGGACGCCGTGCTCAGCGCGCCAAGTGACAGCTGAGTTAACTAGGGTCCGGGGGGGCTGGGCTGGCTGGTTCTTCCATGATTGGTCGGCAGGGCCTTTTTATGAGGTTCAGGACAGTGCAGCCCCACTGGTGATAGCTTCCTGTGAGTCAGTCTGTTTGCCTCCGGTCAGTCTCCAGTCTCAGCTTGTTACTCCTGGTGTTCCTGTGGTCTGCATTCCAGTCAGAGGGATCGAATTCAGTTTGGCTTCTGGTCGGCTTTCAGTGGAGTTTGTCTGGTATCTGTACATTTCGGAGCTCCGGTAGATCCTGCGCTTCCCTCTCGTGGTATCATGAGTTAGCGGCTCTGACGCATTTAGCGGCACAGGTCGCATCTTCCATTTCTCTTTCATTTTGTTTTCATATGCGGTGTTCCACGCAGCCCTTGTTGTTTTGTTCGCGATGGTGTCGTATGTGGTGGCTGGGCTACGATACTTCTTTATTGTGATTATTTAATTGCTACAAAATCGTCTTTCTTGGTTCCTATGTGGGGATTTTGGCGGCTGTGCCGCACATAGGTGGTCATTCCGAGTTGATCGCTAGCTGCTTATGTTCGCAGCGCAACAATTAGGTAAAAAAGCGGCACTGCTGCGCATGCGTATGGGGCGCACTGTGCACGCGCGACGTACTTTCACAAAAGCCGATGCAATTTCACACAAGGTCTAGCAACGCTTTTCGGTCACACTGCTGGCCGCAGAGTGATTGACAGGAAGTGGGTGTTTCTGGGTGGTAACTGACCGTTTTCGGGGAGTGTGTGTAAAAATGCAGGCATGTCGGATAAAAACGCAGGAGTGGCTAGGGAAACTTAGGCATGGCTGGCCGAACGCAGGGCGTGTTCATGACGTCAAAACAGGAACTAAATAGTCTGAAGTGATAGTTAGCTAGGAGTAAGTCTCGAGCTACTCAGAAACTGCACAATCTTTTTTTGTAGCAGTGCTGCGAACCTTGCGGTCGCATTTCTGCTAAGTTAAGATACACTCCCAGAGGGCGGCGGCTTAGCGTTTGCAATGCTGCTAAAAGCAGCTAGCGAGCGAACAACTCGGAATGAGGGCCATAATCTGTTTGTTGTTTTGTTTGTAAGGCAGGGCCTTTTTATGAGGTTCAGGACAGTGCAGCCCCGCCAGTGATAGCTTCCTGGGAGTCAATCTGTTTGCCTCCGGTCAGTCTCCAGTCTCAGATTGTTACTCCTGGTGTTCCTGTGGTCTGCATTCCAGTCAGAGGAATCAAATTCAGTTGGCTCCTGGTCGGCTTTCAGTGGAGTTGGTCCAATACCTATACATCTCGGAGCTCCGGTATTTCCTGCGCTCACCTCTCATGGTACTGTGAGTTAGCGGCTCTGCCGCATTTAGCGGCACAGGTCACATCTTCCATTTCTCTTTCATTTTGTTTTCATCTGCGGTGTTCCACGCAGCCCTTGTTGTTTTGTTTGCGACGGTGTTGCATGTGGCGGCTGGGCCACGATACTTCTGTATTGTGCTCATTTGGTTGCTACAAAATTGTCTTTCTTGGTTCCTATGTGGGGATTTTGGCGGCCATGCCGCACATAATCTGTTTGTTGTTTTGTTTGTATTCATTCCCATTTGTAGTCACGCTAGTCTTAGTTAGCTTTCCCCTTATTTACTCTTAGTCTCAGTTGGTGCTTTGTTTCCTTTTAAGACCTGGGGGTATCGGAGTCTGGGCGTACCTAATTCAAATGTGGCTGTTGAAGGAGAAGACTAGTTCTGCAGGCACCAACTGACCACTGGGGGAAATAACGGAGTCAGTGGTTAGGGTAGGTGTAGCCACGGTAATCCATATTTAGCTGCAGCTTCACTCGTGAGTACTGGAACTACTCAGTAGCCACCCACTCCCCTGAGTTCCAAATACTTGGTTCATAACATTATCACTGGCCTAATAAGAAAAACAGGGTGGCCTTGAGTTTTTTCCTCATGAATCCTGAAGCACAAGGTCAGAACCCCAGCCATATTCTGGCTAGTCAGATCCAGAACCTTACTCAGATGGTTCAAGATCTCTCCCAACGGGTTAGGTCTCAGGAGGATCTCTTACAAACTTCCCAGGGTGCTTCTCCTGAACCTAAGATGGACCTCCCCAATCACTTTTTGGGCCACCAAAAATACTTTTCAATTTCCAGGAGAGATGTAAGCTTTAATTCTATTTAAGGCCCCGAGCCTCTGGTTCAGAGTCTCAGCGTGGGCATAGTGATGTATTTATTACAGGGGGATCCTCAAACATAGGCCTTTGGTCTTAGTGCAGATGACCCAGTTTTACTCACTGTAGATGCCATTTTTAAGTCTTTAGGTCTTTTATATGATGATCCAGATAGAGAGTCATCAGCAGAGAGCCATTCACGTGCATTAAGACAGGGTAAGAATCCCGCTGAGGTTTAGTGTACGGAGTTTCGCGGCTGGTCAAACGATTGTGGCTGGAATGATCCTGCCTTGCGCAGTCAGTTTTGCCTCTGCTTGTCTGAGCATATCAAAGATAGTCTCATTCAATACTAGTGATGAGCGGGTTCGGTTCCTCGGAATCCGAACCCGCCCGAACTTCAGGTTTTTTTACACGGGGCCGAGCGACTCGGATCTTCCCGCCTTGCTCGGTTAACCCGAGCGCGCCCGAACGTCATCATCCCGCTGTCGGATTCTCGCGAGGCTCGGATTCTATCGCGAGACTCGGATTCTATATAAGGAGCCGCGCGTCGCCGCCATTTTCACACGTGCATTGAGATTGATAGGGAGAGGACGTGGCTGGCGTCCTCTCCGTTTAGACTAGAGTACTAGAGAGAGACACTAATTTTGGGGAGCATATTATTAGGAGGAGTACTACTTGCTGCTGATAGTGTGACCAGTGACCACCACCAGTTTAATTAATCCGTTCTCTGCCTGAAAAAAAACGATACACAGTGTGACACAGTCACATACCATATCTGTGCTCAGCCCAGTGTGCTGCATCATATGTAATACTGTATATCATTATCTGACTGTGCTGAGTGCTCACTGCTCACACAGCTTAATTGTGGGGGAGACTGGGGAGCAGTTATAGCAGGAGTACATATTTTAAGTACAGTGCACACTTTTGCTGCCAGAGTGCCACTGCCAGTGTGACTGACCAGTGACCACTGACCACCAGTATTGTGATTGTCTGCTGACCACCAGTATATTGTGATTGTCTGCCTGAAAAAGTTAAACACTCGTCGTGTGGTGTTTTTATAAACGCATTCTGCAGACAGTGTCCAGCAGGTCCATCATTACATAATATATACCTGTCCGGCTGCAGTACTAGTGTGATATATATATATATTTTAATTTTATCTCATTATCATCCAGTCTATATTAGCAGCAGACACAGGAGGTCATTCCGAGTTGGTCGCTAAGTTTTTCGTTCGCACAACATATTCGCAAAGTTGCGTTAATGTAGTAAATTTGCGAACATCCGCCGCCAACGTGTTTTTGCACATTCGTACGCAGTATTACACAAAGTGGGCGTACGCCAAATGACATTGCAGTAATGCAAAACCATCGCAGCAATGCGAAACCATCGCATTAACACATACTTCATCGTAAAAATACTAAGTTGTAGTAGATTTACACATTTTTCCTAAAAGTGCACACTTTAAAGGAAAAACGCACAACAATGTTTTTTTTTGCTATTAAGTGAAATTACACCTTTCAGTTTAAAGTCCACAAGCCCTCGTCAATTACGAATCCAATTAGTGTAATGATTGATAATGTTCCAAACCAATTAAGTCAGCAAAAAAAACCTGAAGAACACTTTGTTGCCATAATTGGCCATCAACATGTAAAAGTCTAAAATATAAATATAGATGTTTTTTTTTTTTTTGGTTTTAAGGTGTTGATTGTGAATGAAGGTGTTTACATGTTTATTAACACAATAATCTCCTTTTTTTTATATAATCTTACGTTATATGTGTGAAATGTTTTATGGAATCAATTTCTGCTTGCCAATCTGCTGATCCTTTTTTGCATTAATAAACACAACACCCAGTTAACTTTAAACAACTTGTTTTTATTGTGTTTTTTTTTTGTAATCAATAAATGTATTTTTAAAAAAAAAAATCATGCAAATTTTTGTAAATGATCCAAACAATTAATTAACCCATGCAGGTGTTGGCGCATGGTTTCAATAATTCCCCCAAAACTTGTGGGATCTCCAACTGCAACATCTGAAATTAAGATGCAACATAAACATTAATAACTTAATCACATTACTTATTATCCAAGCAAGGCACAAAGCACACTTAAATGCAGGCATGTCCAAACTGCTGGCCTCCAGCTGTTGTGAAACTACATATACCAGCATGCCTTGACACAGTTTTGTGGTCAGAGAATGCCAAAGCTGTGTCAGGGCATGCTGGGATGTGTAGTTTTTATCCAGCTGGAGGGCCGCAGTTTGGACAGGCCTGCTTTAATGCCTAAGTGACTACATCATGGCTGCTTTAAGGATAAATCAGTAGCATAACAACACACAAGGCTGCTCAGCAATGTTTTTTTGTTTAAAACAAGAAAGTGTACCACACCATGGGGTACATTTACTACTACGGGAGTTCAGTTTAAGATGCGAAGTTGACCATAGCAACCAATCAAATTAAACATGTTATCTTGTAAAAGTGGCCCTAAAAACTTCAAATATAATCTTATTGGTTGCTATGGGCAACATCCCATGTTAAAGAGAACTACCATCTTAGTAAATGTAACACCATGTTGGCATTCATTCACATCTGTAGTGAAGAGAATTAAATTTAAGGAGGTTTGGTCCTGCATCATCACACTGCATATCAACATCTTCAGAAGGACTACATATCCTAGCATGCCCACAATCCCTGAAACCCGCCTTTACTAAATAAGGTCAAACAGGTTGTGAAAAATACAATAAGCATTTTGTGAGTGTAACTTTCACACCACAAATCATTGTGTTGTTCGGCTGGCTAACAAAGTGAAGCATGTGATTTGAAAGGGCAAACATTATGAATACACAGGCACAAGTGTAAAAGACTAATAACATACTAAACTCCACTCAGGTAGAAATGTTAGGCAGAAAACTGAGCACATATTAAACCATGTTGTCCTGGCAACCCTGTCAAACTAATGAGTGTCGACCTAGAGTGGACACACAAAACATTGCACACATAAACACTACATGTAATGATACTCACAAAAATTACAATGCAACATGAACACCATCAATAATAACTCAAAATGTTTTCCATGCTAGCTGATTTTCAACAGTACAACAGTGCATGTTTTTACATTGTAAGTGTAAGTAGGTAATATTTTTGATAGAAATGTTAAAACACCTACTTTCCTCAGCAACATTATGTTCACCACTGAGACCATCAGGGGCTTCTTCTGCCCATTCAGTGGGTGGTGAAGGCAGCTGGATGGGGGAAGGAGGAGGGATTGGGGAAGGAGGAGGGATGGGGGAAGGAGTCTGGATGGGTGAAGGAGGAGGGATTGGGGAAGGAGAAGAGATGGGGTAAGGAGGAGGGATTGGGGATGTAATTTCTGAGGGTGGGTCTGATTGAGATGGCGAGGGGGGCGGAGAGAATGTTTGTCCAATAGAGGGTGAGGGGGGCTGAGAAGGGGAGTTGGAAGTAGAAGGAGAAGGGGACTGGGAAGGAGGAGAAGGGGGCACAGAAAGAGAAGGAGAGGTGGGCTGAGAAGGGGAGTGGAAAGGGGAGGGGGCCTGGGAAGCTGAGGGGGCCGGGGAAGCTGAGGGGGACTGGGAACCTGAGGGGGACTGGGTACCTGAGGGGGACTGGGAAGGTGAGGGGGACTGGGAAGCTGAGGGGGACTGGGAAGGTGAGGGGGACTGGGAAGGGGAGGGGGAGTGAGAAGGGGAGGGGGATTGAGAAGGGGAGGGGGAGTGAGAAGGGGAGGGGGAGTGAGAAGGGGAGGGGGGCTGAGAAGGGGCCTGATGTTGCCTCCCTGCATCTGGTTGCCGTTGTGGTCGTCCTATAATGATATATGTGTTATATTTTAGATTGCATGTTAAATTTCAGAAACACCATTTGTCAATTACACTGTTCTGTCCCATGTAAAAGACACAGGGCTTGTTTTTGTTTTTTTTTATTAAGATTTTTCTAACTCTTCATGTTGGCCACAGCAACCAAAATGATTCTACTAAACTTTTTTTATGCTCATTACTGAATCTATTCCATTGAGTCATATTGATTGGTATAGGCAACATCACCAGATCACTATTCAAGCCACCTTATTATATAACACCACTGATCAAGTTATTTGGTACAGTTTCCAGCCTGGGTAATAATTCTGGACAACATGCACTTGTTTTGAATCACTTTGCTACAGTCAGTACTGTTTGCCCTAACCACACACACTGTCATATTTATTAAATTTGTTCAGTCAGTGTTGCAATTACAGACTACCACTTAGTGTAATTTTGCAAAATTTATGCAAATAATCTCTGTTATGTAATGTAACTTACTGCGTGCACGCAGTGCCCGGATTTGCTGGCGGATCTCCGCCAACAGTTCAGGAGTCCTCCTGCGGAGATCACTCCATCTCCTCTCCAGTTGAATGATGGTCCGCCTGCTGCGGACGCGAGACCGCAGTAGGTGGCGGACCTCCGCGTAGGCCTCGCGCTTAACCCGATTTGGGATAAAGCGCCCAACGCGGCCTACGCGGCGGTCCATCACCGCAACCAGGACGCGGAGCTCCCGCCTGGTGAAAGGTGCTGCACGCATCATGGCAATGGCGTTTTCCTTATTTGGGCATATATTTATAGTGTGTGTTAGCATGTGATTTGTCTAAAATCTATGCCGTCATTTCAATTAACTTTATTGATCTTTGCAATGCTGTGAAGAGCACAGTGGTAATTTCGCTCGAGCGGAAATACGCAGTCGCGGAAGAGAAAAAATAAAAAAATAATTTAACACACAACCAACTAAAACACCCACACAAACACAGACACACACACACTTTTTTAAGAATTTGTAAAAATATCTGTGTACTCACCACAGTTTGTGTGATAATTCAGCTGGACAGTCACAAAGTGGTCCACATTCATTTTAATTTTTTTTTTTTATTAAAAAAAAACAGGATTTTATGAAAGAAAAAAAATAAGGACACTATTTAGCAACATCACATTATTAGAATCGAAAATAACACATTGTAAGCTTAACCTGTTTACGGTTATTTTTGATAAACATAATTAGAGATTCCCACACACCCGAATAATTACACAATGACCTTACAATAGTAAGCCAAATGTCTGCGTTACTAAATGAGCATAAGCATACTGTGTTTTTGATTATTTTCAAAAAGTTAATAAAAAAACACTATACCTGAAATATTCTTCAACAATGCTTGCCCTGACTTGGCTTCCCCTCCGTGTAACACTCCCCCCACCGAAGCGACGGACAACCCCTGGCTCCTCATCAGGCAATTCCTCTGTCTGAGGAAGCTCTACGCTACTCCTTACCGCAATGTTATGTAGTATAGCGCACAGGACCACTAGTTTACTTGCCATCTCCGGCGAATACATGATGTGGCCACCAGTGCGGTGGAGCACACAAAACCGGCCTTTAAGGACCCCAATTGTGCGCTCCACCAGCTGTCTAGTGGCAGTAAGCGCGGAGTTAAATGCCGTCTGTGGTCCTGGCCTGGGATTACGGTAAGGAGTCATGAGCCAGGGGGTGCAAGGATATCCACAGTCTCCTGTTTGAGGAGAAGAAAAAATTAGAAAGAGTATATTCCTAAAATTGTTTAAAAATGGCAGGAAATTATGTTGGCCAACTCACCCAATAACCACATGTCTACTCGTTGACTTGATCTTAATCTGTGCCATATCCCTGATTGTCTAATGACATAAGCATCATGCGAGTTTCCGGGAAACTTGGCATTCAGGGAAAGGATCTGGAGGGATGGCCCACAAACAACCATTACATTCAGAGAATGAAACAGTTTCCTGTTTCTATAAATTTCTTCATTATGTCTTGGTGGCACAATAGCTACATGTGTGCCATCCACAACCCCAATAACATGTGGGAAGCGACTACCACCTTCCTCAAATTGCCGCTTCACCACATCTAGGGCACCAACATCCAAAGGCATAGCAATAAATTGCTTAACCCGCTTTATGAAAGCCTGGCAGACACGCCGCAGGACCTTACTGAACTGGCCCTGCGACATGCCAACCAGGTCTCCAACAACATGTTGAAAAGACCCTGTGGCCAAAAAATGTAACACAGCAAGGAATTGTGTCAATGGTGGTATTGCTGTAGGATACCGAATTGAAGACTCCAGATCACTCTCTATTATGGAGAGAGTGTCTAGGATTAGATGTGGTGGCAGCCTGTATCTACGCACAACAACATCATCTGGCATCCCAAAAAGTAGGACACGGGTGCGGAAAATTGGTGGCCTAGCACGCCTCCGTTGCCTTGGTTGATGAGGAGCCGGTTGTGGTTGTGGGGCTGGCGGTTGGGGTGGGAGTGCTGCCGTGGGTTGGGGTGGGAGGGCTTCTGCTGCCACAAACACTGACATCACACACTTTAAAAAATTAAAAAGATATGTTGAATAAGACAAATGCAATCCAAAAAAAAACAAAAAACAACTAAAAACGGGGTGTCAACTTACTGCAGGAGCATACAACATTTTTTCTGGGTTCAATTCCGGAACAATTTGAAATTGAGACAAAAAAGGAAAAACACAAATTAAAAGTGTGAAACCTACATAGTTTTTTCTAAAAATAAAATAAAAATGTAAACCAACAATACAGACACATAATAAGAGCATCAAAGACATAACAAACACCTAAGTATAAATAACGAAAAATCGGTTCGACATCTAAAATAGATTCCAATAAAAATGTAGCCCTTTAGTAGCTAGTACAGGCAAGAACAGCACTACTTTGCAGAACAATCCTGTGAAAAATTATTTTATTTATTATAAAGATGGATGACAAACATAAGCAAAACACTTTGAACAAACACAAACAGCCACAAACACAGGCCAAGGGGACTTACCTGCTCCTCCAAAAACAGCAGTAAATTAGTGTTTTTGGGCACACTAAAAAACACAAACCAAAAGGGGATAAATCTCCCAAAATAAGACACCTACAAGAGAGCAAAAATGACAGTAAGCACACATAGAGCCCATTAACACAAACAGCCACAAACACAGGCCAAGGGGACTTACCTGCTCCTCCAAAAACAGCAGTAAATTAGTGTTTTTGGGCACACTAAACAACACAAACCAAAAGGGGATAAATCTCCCAAAATAAGACACCTACAAGAGAGCAAAAATGACAGTAAGAACAACATTTTTACATTAGTCCACAAAACAGAAACACTAAAGCACAGGTTTAGTGTTATAAATTGACATTCAAAATATAGATTAACAACATTTAATATTTAATAAACAAACAAAAAAAATGCTACAACAAACAGTTGCATTTAACAACAAGACGAATGCACGAATACTCACAAACGGAATTTCGCAAAAAGTATGCAATACTGTCTATATGCTAAACGCGAACAAACGTCAAAATGTATGCTTGACAATTACTCACTCAGAAAAGAACAATAGCACCTTCACGCACGGGCCAACGAACTCCAAACTGCAACATCCAAAATACGACAAACTCCAAACTACCAACACTCACAGCGTGCAAACTAGGCCCTTAAATAAGCAGTGCAATCATTAGCAAGATTACCATACTGTACACCTGTGTGAATGAACGCGCCGCACGTAGGTATAAATAGGCACACACCTGGGCGTACACACGTCATCTCCAACATGGCTTTTCGTGAGGAATTAGCAGCAGAGATGGACCGCATTGCACAGCAGCAGATGGCATTGGCGAAAAAACGCCTAGAGTGCCAGAAACGGATGTTGGAATACGCCTCTGCGGATTCTGAACAGGCAGGACCTAGTACTCTGCAAATGTCAGCTTCTGAGCCCCAACAATTGAGTGGGGATACCCTGCCACACACACATACTGGCCAAACTGAGGAGGAATCAGCATTAGCCACACAAACACAACAGACAGAAGCTGCTAGTGAGGAGGAAGATGGTGAGGAGCAACAGGAAGAAACCTCACAGGCTACCTCCAGACGTAAGAAAAGACAGCCAGCATTCACTAAGAGGGAGTTGCGTGTCTTGGTCACGCAGGCCATGTCCAAAGTACATAGAGGCCCCAAAAACATGGGTGCTGCTACAAAAGATCGCATCTGGAGGGACATCACACATTCTGTGAATGAAGTTGGCTCTGTCGTCAGAACATCGCAGGAAGTTAGACGACGGTAAGTGCATCTTGCCTGTCCTTTTTCTGTGCTAAGTTGACTTAAAAATGTAGTGACATGTGATGTTATGTATAGCAAACAGAAACAGAACATGTGTCCTTGATATTTACATACACAAATAATAAGACTCTACTTTGCCCCTCTTTCACAATACATATGTAGGTGGGCCGACTTCAAATCCCGCCTGAAGGCAAAGAGGTCTGCGGAGTGGAATGCCTCAAGGGCTACAGGGGGAGGACCATCTGTCGCTGTGGAGTTTACAGACTTGGAGGAGATGGCGATGGCCTGTGTCAGTTATGAGGAGGGTCAAGGGGTGTCTAATATGGACACGGACCTGCCTGAGATCCTGACGGGACATGACTTGCCAGGTAAGTTTACACATGTATTTGTCTGCGATTTAAACTGTATTTATAAAAAAAAATCTAATTTTTTATTGTATTCTTTTCCCACACATTCTTCTATTTGCTTGCCACAAAACACAGCACAGGGGGGTGATCAGTTTGAGTCACAAGAGGGTTATGTGGCTGAGGCTGAGGTGGAGGGACCTAGTGGGTCTGCCAGTGTGGGGCCACAAATCCCACCTCTGCAGGTTCCAACTGGCCCCCCCACCCAACCCTCTGCTATCCCGGAGATCCTGCTTGAAATCGCTAGGTATGGTGAGAGCCTAAATGCGTTTCAAGACGGGGTCCTCCGGGAGGTAAGCCAGATAGCTGTCCGGCTCACTGAGCACCGAACCAGTGTTGAGCAAGGTGTTGCTCAACTCTGCCAAGGTCTGGCAGAGATCAGGCAGGGCCAAGAACAACTTGCCTCCTCATTCCAAAGCCTTGCAAATAACATCTTGCAAGGGCTCCAGGCCATCGCTGTCTCCCTTGCCCACAGTGGCAGAGAGCCACCCACATCGGCTCCCTCCCCTGCCCCTGCCCAGGAAGAACAGCCCACTGGGCAGGCCCAACGAAGGTCGCTCCGCAGACCAAGTCAAGAAGAACAGCCTCAGGCGGGGAGAAAAAAAAGAAAGTGATGTCTCTCCAGATGGGCAGCACCCATGTTTTTCATGTTGCCTCTATGTTATTTTGGAGTTGGCTTGTGTGGCCAGAATGGATAACTCCCTCTTAGTGAAATGTATTATTTATGTTTGGAGGTATTGTAGCCTGTGAGTTTTTTTGTATAAACACCAGAGCCATCTTCCTCTTACTAGTGTGCTATGTATTGTTGTGTTTGTGTGGTGGATCCTAATTCTTTCTCAGTTGTGGCAAAATTTTTGTGTGGCAGGGTGTGTAATATGTTTTATTTTTGATTACAAATTATAATTTAGTCAGAAGCTGAATTTTGCAGAGTACTAAGTTCTGCTATATCATTTGTGTCAGTGCCATATGCTTGCTGCTTGGTCCATCTCTGCCTGTGAGACTCACGTGTAGCCATGTTGTTTTCATGTTGTGAAATCTTACTACAGTAATAAAAAAAAAAATTTTTAAAATTGTGCAGTTTATTCAAGGTAATGCATTAGGTAAATCTTAGTTCCAGAAAAATTAGGTCAGCATATAGACACTTGTGGACCAATCTGCAATTTCTCCCAAAAAATTGCATCATCCAACAAATACAGGTATGCTTTGCACCACACTTTAATGTCCATATTAAGTAAACTGACACAACACTTTTTAGATTTATCTATTGGTCAACAGGACATCATTTAAAACATTGTCAAATATTATAAACAAATATTAATGTTACATTTCTGACAAAATTAAAGTGTATGCTGCATTATGTGGGTGTCGGTTTCTTTAGCAAAAATGTTGCAGCTTTCAATTTAAATGTTTAATTATTTCACTTGTTTGTATTTGTTATTCTTACACACATTAAAACAATTTTAAAAAATGTTTACACACCAACTTTAACACAAAAAAGAACCTTATTTGGCAGTGTGTGAGATTTATATGTGAGTAGAATAAACATGTAATGTTGGTTCAGACAATTGATGTTTGCTAACTTTCATCTGCGCAGTAATTAGCAAGTAATTGGCCATCAGATGAATGTGCTCTCCAATTAACAGCTAATTACTGCATACACACTTGATAACAGTACTTCGCAAATGTAGAGTAACTGCAGACCTACTCGGCTGCTGCGTGAAGGTTGCTACGGTTTCCTATGTTAGATTTAACATCGACAAGGTATAATTGCGAAAAACACGCCCATTGCGAGTTGCATACTCCCACACTGTACGCCCACTTTCACGCCCATGTCGGAGCATTGCGAAGTCTCGCCTCCGCCACGCCTCCGCCACTCCTCGTTTTCGTTTGCCAGTTACGTGTTGGTTTAAATTTGGCATTTTTGCACTAATGTCGTACGCATGTACTCGCGCATGCGTATTTACGCTTTTGCGCATGCGCAGACACTTAGTTTTCGTACATTTGCGATGCGATGAATCTCTGCGATCAACTCGGAATGAGGGCCACAGTACGGTAGTCCACGGCTGTAGCTACCTCTGTGTCGGCAGTCGCTCGTCCATCCATAATTGTATACCACCTACCCGTGGTTTTTTTTTCTTTTCTATCTTCTTGATACTAGTAGCTTACTTTAGGAGTCTGCAGTGCTGAGTCTGACAGACAGTGTCCAGCAGGTCCGTCATTACATAATATATACCTGTCCGGCTGCAGTACTAGTGTGATATATATATATATTTTAATTTTATCTCATTATCATCCAGTCTATATTAGCAGCAGACACAGTACGGTAGTCCACGGCTGTAGCTACCTCTGTGTCGGCAGTCGCTCGTCCATCCATAATTGTATACCACCTACCCGTGTTTTTTTTTCTTTCTATCTTCTTGATACTAGTAGCTTACTTTAGGAGTCTGCAGTGCTGACAGACAGTGTCCAGCAGGTCCGTCATTACATAATATATACCTGTCCGGCTGCAGTACTAGTGTGATATATATATATATATTTTAATTTTATCTCATTATCATCCAGTCTATATTAGCAGCAGACACAGTACGGTAGTCCACGGCTGTAGCTACCTCTGTGTCGGCAGTCGCTCGTCCATCCATAATTGTATACCACCTACCCGTGTTTTTTTTTTTTCTATCTTCTTGATACTAGTAGCTTACTTTAGGAGTCTGCAGTGCTGAGTCTGACAGACAGTGTCCAGCAGGTCCGTCATTACATAATATATACCTGTCCGGCTGCAGTACTAGTGTGATATATATATATATATTTTAATTTTATCTCATTATCATCCAGTCTATATTAGCAGCAGACACAGTACGGTAGTCCACGGCTGTAGCTACCTCTGTATCGGCAGTCGCTCGTCCATCCATAATTGTATACCACCTACCCTTTTTTTTTTTTTCTATCTTCTTGTTACTAGTAGCTTACTTTAGGAGTCTGCAGTGCTGAGTCTGACAGACAGTGTCCAGCAGGTCCGTCATTACATAATATATACCTGTCCGGCTGCAGTACTAGTGTGATATATATATATATTTTAATTTTATCTCATTATCATCCAGTCTATATTAGCAGCAGACACAGTACGGTAGTCCACGGCTGTAGCTACCTCTGTGTCAGCAGTCGCTCGTCCATCCATAATTGTATACCACCTACCCGTGTTTTTTTTTTTTTTTTCTATCTTCTTGATACTAGTAGCTTACTTTAGGAGTCTGCAGTGCTGAGTCTGACAGACAGTGTCCAGCAGGTCCGTCATTACATAATATATACCTGTCCGGCTGCAGTACTAGTGTGATATATATATATATATTTTAATTTTATCTCATTATCATCCAGTCTATATTAGCAGCAGACACAGTACGGTAGTCCACGGCTGTAGCTACCTCTGTGTTGGCAGTCGCTCGTCCATCCATAATTGTATACCACCTACCCGTGGTTTTTTTTTTTTCTATCTTCTTGATACTAGTAGCTTACTTTAGGAGTCTGCAGTGCTGAGTCTGACAGACAGTGTCCAGCAGGTCCGTCATTACATAATATATACCTGTCCGGCTGCAGTACTAGTGTGATATATATATATATATTTTAATTTTATCTCATTATCATCCAGTCTATATTAGCAGCAGACACAGTACGGTAGTCCACGGCTGTAGCTACCTCTGTGTCGGCAGTCGCTCGTCCATCCATAATTGTATACCACCTACCCGTGTTTTTTTTTTTTTCTATCTTCTTGATACTAGTAGCTTACTTTAGGAGTCTGCAGTGCTGAGTATGACAGACAGTGTCCAGCAGGTCCGTCATTACATGATATATACCTGTCCGGCTGCAGTACTAGTGTGATATATATATATATTTTAATTTTATCTCATTATCATCCAGTCTATATTAGCAGCAGACACAGTACGGTAGTCCACGGCTGTAGCTACCTCTGTGTCAGCAGTCGCTCGTCATCCATAAGTATACTAGTATCCATCAATCTCCATTGTTTACCTGAGGTGCCTTTTAGTTGTGCCTATTAAAATATGGAGAACAAAAATGTTGAGGTTCCAAAAATAGGGAAAGATCAAGATCGACTTCCACCTCGTCCTGAAGCTGCTGCCACTAGTCATGGCCGAGACGATGAAATGCCATCAACGTCGTCTGCCAAGGCCGATGCCCAATGTCATAGTACAGAGCATGTAAAATCCAAAACACCAAATATCAGTAAAAAAAGGACTCAAAAATCTAAAATAAAATTGTCGGAGGAGAAGCGTAAACTTGCCAATATGCCATTTACCACACGGAGTGGCAAGGAACGGCTGAGGCCCTGGCCTATGTTCATGGCTAGTGGTTCAGCTTCACATGAGGATGGAAGCACTCAGCCTCTCGCTAGAAAAATGAAAAGACTCAAGCTGGCAAAAGCACAGCAAAGAACTGTGCGTTCTTCGAAATCCCAAATCCACAAGGAGAGTCCAATTGTGTCGGTTGCGATGCCTGAACTTTCCAACACTGGACGTGAAGAGCATGCGCCTTCCACCATTTGCACGCCCCCTGCAAGTGCTGGAAGGAGCACCCGCAGTCCAGTTCCTGATAGTCAGATTGAAGATGTCAGTGTTGAAGTACACCAGGATGAGGAGGATATGGGTGTTGCTGGCGCTGGGGAGGAAATTGACAAGGAGGATTCTGATGGTGAGGTGGTTTGTTTAAGTCAGGCACCCGGGGAGACACCTGTTGTCCGTGGGAGGAATATGGCCATTGACATGCCTGGTGAAAATACCAAAAAAATCAGCTCTTCGGTGTGGAAGTATTTCAACAGAAATGCGGACAACATTTGTCAAGCCGTGTGTTGCCTTTGTCAAGCTGTAATAAGTAGGGGTAAGGACGTTAACCACCTCGGTACATCCTCCCTTATACGTCACCTGCAGCGCATTCATAATAAGTCAGTGACAAGTTCAAAAACTTTGGGCGACAGCGGAAGCAGTCCACTGACCAGTAAATCCCTTCCTCTTGTAACCAAGCTCACGCAAACCACCCCACCAACTCCCTCAGTGTCAATTTCCTCCTTCCCCAGGAATGCCAATAGTCCTGCAGGCCATGTCACTGGCAATTCTGACGAGTCCTCTCCTGCCTGGGATTCCTCCGATGCATCCTTGCGTGTAACGCCTACTGCTGCTGGCGCTGCTGTTGTTGCTGCTGGGAGTCGATGGTCATCCCAGAGGGGAAGTCGTAAGACCACTTTTACTACTTCCACCAAGCAATTGACTGTCCAACAGTCCTTTGCGAGGAAGATGAAATATCACAGCAGTCATCCTGCTGCAAAGCGGATAACTGAGGCCTTGGCATCCTGGGTGGTGATAAACGTGATTCCGGTATCCATCATTACTGCAGAGCCAACTAGAGACTTGTTGGAGGTACTGTGTCCCCGGTACCAAATACCATCTAGGTTCCATTTCTCTAGGCAGGCGATACCGAAAATGTACACAGACCTCAGAAAAAGAGTCACCAGTGTCCTAAAATATGCAGCTGTACCCAATGTCCACTTAACCACGGACATGTGGACAAGTGGAGCAGGGCAGGGTCAGGACTATATGACCGTGACAGCCCACTGGGTAGATGTATGGACTCCCGCCGCAAGAACAGCAGCGGCGGCACCAGTAGCAGCATCTCGCAAACGCCAACTCTTTCCTAGGCAGGCTACGCTTTGTATCACCGGTTTCCAGAATACGCACACAGCTGAAAACCTCTTACGGCAACTGAGGAAGATCATCGCGGAATGGCTTACCCCAATTGGACTCTCCTGTGGATTTGTGGCATCGGACAACGCCAGCAATATTGTGTGTGCATTAAATATGGGCAAATTCCAGCACGTCCCATGTTTTGCACATACCTTGAATTTGGTGGTGCAGAATTATTTTAAAAACGAGAGGGGCGTGCAATAGATGCTGTCGGTGGCCAGAAGAATTGCGGGACACTTTCGGCGTACAGGCACCACGTACAGAAGACTGGAGCACCACCAAAAACGCCTGAACCTGCCCTGCCATCATCTGAAGCAAGAAGTGGTAACGAGGTGGAATTCAACCCTATATATGCTTCAGAGGTTGGAGGAGCAGCAAAAGGCCATTCAAGCCTATACAATTGAGCACGATATAGGAGGTGGAATGCACCTGTCTCAAGCGCAGTGGAGAATGATTTCAACGTTGTGCAAGGTTCTGCTGCCCTTTGAACTTGCCACACGTGAAGTCAGTTCAGACACTGCCAGCCTGAGTCAGGTCATTCCCCTCATCAGGCTTTTGCAGAAGAAGCTGGAGACATTGAAGGAGGAGCTAACACAGAGCGATTCCGCTAGGCATGTGGGACTTGTGGATGGAGCCCTTAATTCGCTTAACAAAGATTCACGGGTGGTCAATCTGTTGAAATCAGAGCACTACATTTTGGCCACCGTGCTCGATCCTAGATTTAAAACCTACCTTGGATCTCTCTTTCCGGCACACACAAGTCTGCTGGGGTTCAAAGACCTGCTGGTGAGAAAATTGTCAAGTCAAGCGGAACGCGACCTGTCAACATCTCCTCCTTTACATTCTCCCGCAACTGGGGGTGCGAGGAAAAGGCGCATAATTCCGAGCCCACCCGCTGGCGGTGATGCAGGGCAGTCTGGAGCGACTGCTGATGCTGACATCTGGTCCGGACTGAAGGACCTGCCAACGATTACGGCCATGTCGTCTACTGGCACTGCATATGATTCTCTCCCCATTGAAAGAATGGTGGAGGATTATATGAGTGACCGCATCCAAGTAGGCACGTCAGACAGTCCGTACTTATACTGGCAGGAAAAAGAGGCAATTTGGAGGCCCTTGCACAAACTGGCTTTATTCTACCTAAGTTGCCCTCCCACAAGTGTGTACTCCGAAAGAGTGTTTAGTGCCGCCGCTCACCTTGTCAGCAATCGGCGTACGAGGTTACTTCCAGAAAATGTGGAGAAGATGATGTTCATTAAAATGAATTATAATCAATTCCTCCGTGGAGACATTGACCAGCAGCAATTGCCTCCACAAAGTACACAGGGAGCTGAGATGGTGGATTCCAGTGGGGACGAATTGATAATCTGTGAGGAGCGGGATGTACACGGTAATATATCGGAGGATGATGATGAGGTGGACATCTTGCCTCTGTAGAGCCAGTTTGTGCAAGGAGAGATTAATTGCTTCTTTTTCGGTGGGGGTCCAAACCAACCCGTCATTTCAGTCACAGTCATGTGGCAGACCCTGTCACTGAAATGATGGGTTGGTTAAAGTGTGCATGTCCTGTTTATACAACATAAGGGTGGGTGGGAGGGCCCAAGGACAATTCCATCTTGCACCTCTTTTTTCTTTCATTTTTCTTTGCGTCATGTGCTGTTTGGGGAGTGTTTTTTGGAAGGGCCATCCTGCGTGACACTGCAGTGCCACTCCTAGATGGGCCAGGTGTTTGTGTCGGCCACTAGAGCAGCTTACTCACACAGCTACCTCATTGCGCCTCTTTTTTTCTTTGCGTCATGTGCTGTTTAGGGAGTGTTTTTTGGAAGGGCCATCCTGCGTGACACTGCAGTGCCACTCCTAGATGGGCCAGGTGTTTGTGTCGGCCACTAGGGTCGCTTAGCTTACTCACACAGCTACCTCATTGCGCCTCTTTTTTTCTTTGCGTCATGTGCTGTTTGGGGAGTGTTTTTTGGAAGGGCCATCCTGCGTGACACTGCAGTGCCACTCCTAGATGGGCCAGGTGTTTGTGTCGGCCACTAGGGTCGCTTAGCTTACTCACACAGCTACCTCATTGCGCCTCTTTTTTTCTTTGTGTCATGTGCTGTTTGGGGAGTGTTTTTTGGAAGGGCCATCCTGCGTGACACTGCAGTGCCAAACCCTATATGGGCCAGGTGTTTGTGTCGGCCACTAGGGTCGCTTAGCTCACTCACACAGCTACCTCATTGCGCCTCTTTTTTTCTTTGCGTCATGTGCTGTTTGGGGAGTGTTTTTTGGAAGGGCCATCCTGCGTGACATTGCAGTGCCACTCCTAGATGGGCTAGGTGTTTGTGTCGGCCACTAGGGTCGCTTAGCTTACTCACACAGCTACCTCATTGCGCCTCTTTTTTTCTTTGCGTCATGTGCTGTTTGGGGAGTGTTTCTTGGAAGGGCCATCCTGCGTGACACTGCAGTGCCACTCCTAGATGGGCCAGGTGTTTGTGTCGGCCACTAGGGTCGCTTAGCTTACTCACACAGCTACCTCATTGCGCCTCTTTTTTTCTTTGCGTCATGTGCTGTTTGGGGAGTGTATTTTGGAAGGGCCATCCTGCGTGATACTGCAGTGCCACTCCTAGATGGGCCAGGTGTTTGTGTCGGCCACTAGGGTCGCTTAGCTTAGTCATCCAGCGACCTCGGTGCAAATTTTAGGACTAAAAATAATATTGTGAGGTGTGAGGTGTTCAGAATAGACTGAAAATGAGTGGAAATTATGGTTTTTGAGGTTAATAATACTTTGGGATCAAAATGACCCCCAAATTCTATGATTTAAGCTGTTTTTTAGGGTTTTTTGAAAAAAACACCCGAATCCAAAACACACCCGAATCCGACAAAAAAAATTCGGTGAGGTTTTGCCAAAACGCGGTCGAACCCAAAACACGGCCGCGGAACCGAACCCAAAACCAAAACACAAAACCCGAAAAATTTCAAGTGCACATCTCTATTCAATACCCGGTTCCAGGGACTCTTCATAAGCTCATGGAGCTCGCTATCAAGATCGATAGATGCCTTAGGAAATGTAGAACTGAAAAAGGGACAAGTTTTTTGCCTAGATTGTGTGTGCATGTTCTCTCTGAGGAAGTAAAAGAGCCCCTGCAAGTGGGTCTGTCCAGAATTTCCCCTGAAGAGAGAACTCGGAGAATTAATCTAAGGCTTTGTTTGTACTATAGCGGCAAGGGGCATGTAGCGCGCTTCTGCCCTAATAAGCAGGGAAATGCACAGGCCAAGTGAATATAGAGGGGGTTCACTTAGACCTTCAGCTAGTCTCCTCACATGCATCTCTGTTATTTCCTGCTGGGATATTCTTTGAGGGTCGAGACTCTTCTGTTTCTGCATTTGTTGATAGTGGAGCTGCTGGGAATTTTTTGGATGTCACTTGGGCCCGGGCACTCGGAATTCCGCAGCTCCAGCATAGTAGACCCATTACTATGCGGGGTCTGGATTGTAGTCCCCTTTCCAATGGGGTGGTTACTCATCAGACCCCACCTTTGCAGCTGACGGTGTGGTGTGCTGCACTCCAAGAAAATTGAGCTGCTTCTCACCCACTGTCCAGCTGTGCCATTAGTCTTGGGTCACCCCTGGCTCACTAACCATAATCCGAACAGCGATTGGAGGTCAGGGGAGATTTTTCATTGGGGTTCTGATTGCTTGATAAGATGTATCCCTCACCCTGTGCGAGTCGTTGTACCAGGACTTTGCAGATGTATTTTCCAAAGGTAATGCAGATGTCCTTCCACCTCGTCGTTCCTATGATTGTGCTATAGATCTGATTCCTGATGCTCGTTTACCTAAGGGGAGCATCTATGCATTGTCTGGCCCTGAGACCAAGGCCATGGACGATTATGTGCAAGATAGTCTTAAAAAGTGTTTATTCGGCCATCAAAGTTTTCTTTGAGTGCATGGTTCTTTTTTGTAGAAAAGAAGGATGTTTTCCTGAGACCCTTCATCGACTATCGTGCTCTGAATAAGATTACGGTCAAAAACACTTATTCTTTACCCCTCATTTCCATGTTGTTTGACCAACTCCGCACCGCAGTCATCTTTTCTAAAATTGACCTCATGGGGACATATAACCTCATCCGAATAAGATCTGGGGATGAGTGGAAAACTGCTTTTAGTATGCAATCCGGGCACTATGAATATCTGGTGATGCCGTTTGGTCTTTCTAACGCCCCCGCTGTGTTTTGGGATTTGATAAACTACGTCCTCCGCTACTTCCTGGGGAAATTCGTGGTGGTGTACTTAGATGACATTTTAATCTATTCTGAGTCTCCAGAACAACATCGTCTCCATGTTAGGCAGGTGCTCCAAAAATTGTGAGTGAATTATTTATATGCTAAGCTGGAGAAATGCGAATTTTATGTCACAGGGGTGTCCTTCTTAGGATATACACTGCTCAAAAAAATAAAGGGAACACTTAAACAACACAATGTAACTCCAAGTCAATCACACTTCTGTGAAATCAAACTGTCCACTTAGGAAGCAACAGTGATTGACAATCAATTTCACATGCTGTTGTGCAAATGGAATAGACAACAGGTGGAAATTAAAGGCAATTAGCAAGACACCCCCAATAAAGGAGTTGTTCTGCAGGTGGTGACCACAGACCACTTCTCAGCTCCTATGCTTTCTGGCTGATGTTTTGGTCACTTTTGAAAGCTGGCGGTGCTTTCACTCTAGTGGTAGCATGAGACAGAGTCTACAACCCACACAAGTGGCTCAGGTAGTGCAGCTCATCCAGGATGGCACATCAATGTGAGCTGTGGCAAGAAGGTTTGCTGTGTCTGTCAGCGTAGTGTCCAGAGCATGGAGGCGCTACCAGGAGACAGACCAGTACATCAGGAGACATGGAGGAGGCCTTAGGAAGGCAACAAGCCAGCAGCAGGACTGCTACTTCCGCCTTTGTGCAAGGAGGAACAGGAGGAGCACTGCCAGAGCCCTGCAAAATGACCTCCAGCAAGCCACAAATGTGCATGTGTCTACTCAAACAATCAGAAACAGACTCCATGAGGGTGGTATGAGGGCCCGACGTCCACAGGTGGGGGTTGTGCTTACAGCCCAACACCGTGCAGGACATTTGGCATTTGCCAGAGAACACCAAGATTGGCAAATTCGCCACTGGCGCCCTGTGCTCTTCACAGGTGAAAGCAGGTTCTCACTGAGCACATATGACAGATGTGACAGAGTCTGGAGACGCCAAGGAGAACATTCTGCTGCCTACAACATCCTCCAGCATGACCGGTTTTGCAGTGGGTCAGTAATGGTGTGGGGTGGCATTTCTTTGGGGGGCCACACAGCCCTCCATGTGCTCGCCAGAGGTAGCCTGACTGCCATTAGGTACCGAGATGAGATCCTCAGACCCCTTGTGAGACCATATGCTGTTGCGGTTGGCCCTGGGTTCCTCCTAATGCAAGACAATGCTAGACCTCATGTGGCAGGAGTGTGTCAGCAGTTCCTGCAAGATGAAGGCATTGATGCTATGGACTGGCCGCCTGTTCCCCAGACCTGAATCCAATTGAGCACATCTGGGACATCATGTCTCGCTTCATCCACCAACGCCACGTTGCACCACAGACTGTCCAGGAGTTGGCGGATGCTTTAGTCCAGGTCTGGGTGGAGATCCCTCAGGAGACCATCCGCCACCTCATCAGGAGCATGCCCAGGCATTGTAGGGAGGTCATACAGGCACGTGGAGGCCACACACACTACTGAGCCTCATTTTGACTTGTTTTAAGGACTTGTTTTTCCACTTTAATTTTGAGTGTGACTCCAAATCCAAACCTCCATGGGTTAATAAATTTAATTTCCATTGATAATTTTTGTGTGATTTTGTTGTCAGCACATTCAACTATGTAAAGAACAAAGTATTTAATAAGAATATTTCATTCATTCAGATCTAGGATGTGTTATTTTAGCGTTCCCTTTATTTTTTTTGAGCAGTGTATAATTTCACCTGATGGATTTTTGTTAAGGAACCCAAAAAACTCCAGTCAGTCCTGAATTGGGCTCAACCCATTTACCTGTAGGTTTTTCTGAGGTTTTTGGGTTTTGACAACTATTACAGATGCTTCATTCACGCCTTTTCAGAATTGTTTGGTCTCATTCTGGCATTGACTAGAAAGGGGGCCGATCCATCTAAATGGTCACCTCAGGCAGAGTGTGCCTTTCAGGCATTAAAACAGGCCTTTGTTACAACTCCCATCCTGAGACATCCCAACCCTGATCTACCATTTATTGTTGAGGTAGACGCTACTGGGGTTGGGGTGGGTGCAGTCCTATCCCAGGAAGACGCCAACTTTTTGGAACTGCATCCCTGTGCCTTCATGTCTAAAAAAATTTCTTCCGTTGAGGCCAACTATGATGTTGGTAACAGGGAACTGTTGGCTGTTAAATGGGTCTTTGAGGAATGGAGGCACTGGCTAGAAGTGGCAAGACATACCATAACTGTGTTCATGGCTCACAAAAATTTGCAGTATATTGAGTCAGCTAAGTGTCTAAATTCACGTCAGGCTCACTGGGCGCTGTTCTTTACTCAGTTCAAATTAATTATCACCTATAAGCTCGGTTCTAAGAACACAAAAGCTGTTGTTTTGTCACGTTATTTCCTTCCTGTTCATGAGGTCCGCCCTCCTGCCACCTTCATCAATCCGGCAACCTTCGGCTAAGTTGGGACCCAGATTCATTGGACCATTCTTGATTATCAAGCAGATCAACCCAGTTGCCTTTCAGCTACGTTTGCCCAGATCTCTAAAGATTTCCAATACCTTTCATTGTTCTCTGCTCAAGCCATTTGTCATTTCCAGGAAAATCCCTCAGAAAGTTATCAGGGGTATATCTCCTGTGAGTGTTCAGGGTCAACAGGAGTTCTTGGTAGAGAAAGTCTTGGATTCAAAGTTTTCCCATGGTCAGCTCTATTTTTTGGTCCATTGGAAGGGGTATGGGCCAGAAGAGAGATCTTGGGTCCTAGACAAGAATTTGCATGCCCCTAAGCTCAAGAAAGATTTTTCTGGGAGTTTCCTCATAAACCCGGATTTAGGGGTTGCTTAACCCATCCTCAAGGGGGGAGGTACTGTTAGCCACCGCGGCTGGGACAGGACGCATTGGCTCCCGGACGTTGCTGGGTGACGAGCCTGGCACGTCACTTCGGCCGAAGGGCATCCTGTTCCGGATGGTTGCCTGGGACCGGAGACACCAGGCGGCCGCTCTCTGATGCAGTCCCAGCTGTTACCTAGCAGCCGGGTGCCACGCTCAGTGCGCCAAGTGACAGCTGAGTTAATTAGGGTCTGGGGGATTGTGCTGGCAGGTTCTCCCTTGATTAGTCAGCAGGGCCTTTTTATGAGGTTCAGGACAGTGCAGCCCCGCCAGTGATAGCTTCCTGTGAGTCAATCTGTTTGCTTCCGATCAGTCTCCAGTCTCAGATTGTTACTCCTGGTGTTCCTGTGGTCTGCATTCCAGTCAGAGGAATCAAATTCAGTTGGCTCCTGGTCGGCTTTCAGTGGAGTTGGTCCAGCACCTATACATCTCGGAGCTCCGGTAGTTCCTGCGCTCACCTCTCATGGTACTGTGAGTTAGCGGCTCTGCCGCATTTAGCGGCACAGGTCGCATCTTCCATTTCTCTTTCATTTTGTTTTCATCTGCGGTGTTCCACGCAGCCCTTGTTGTTTTGATTGCGACGGTGTTGCATGTGGCGGCTGGGCCACGATACTTCTATATTGTGCTCATTTGGTTGCTACAAAATCGTCTTTCTTGGTTCCTATGTGGGGATTTTGGCGGCCGTGCCGCACATAATCTGTTTGTTGTTTTGTTTGTATTCATTCCCATTTGTAGTCACGCTAGTCTTAGTTAGCTTTCCCCTTATTTACTCTTAGTCTCAGTTGGTGCTTTGTTTCCTTGTAAGATCTGGGGGCATCGGAGTCTGGGCAGACCTAATTTGTCCATTCAAATGCAGCTGCTATAGGGGAAGACTAGCTTTGCAGGCTCCAACTGACCACTGGGAGAAATAACGGAGTCAGTGGTTAGGGTAGGTGTAGCTGTGGTAATCCATAGTTAGCTGCAGCTTCACTCGTGAGTACTGGAACTCCCCAGTAGCCACCCACTTCCCTGAGTTCCAGATACTTGGTTCATAACATCTGTGTCACCATCAGCTGGTGTACAATTATAAGGTAACCAGTTTGCATTGAATGTTTACTCATGAAACACACCTTGGTAAGTTTCATTCAGCATGGGTTCACATGTAATTTTCTTAAAATAATCTTTTACCACCCAATCAGAGGATTCACAATCATTTCCTGCCAGTGCTGCCCTGTAATCTAAACAAAGTTCTAATATGGACAGCATGGCAGGTCACTTACGGCATCTCTGACACTTATTCACAGTTTTAACAATGTAATGCTCGAACTGTAGTTGCAAATCTTTTGCACATTCATTCTGTGATCATACACATGATCTCGATATAGAATTCTGTTCATAAAGTGAATCAGTTTTACCTGCAGCTCCTGGGGGTGTGACTCTAAAGGTGTGTACACACTGGTCGATATATATCGGCCATTCTATTGAATGGCTGATATACCGCGGGTCCATCGGCCAGTGTGTACGAGTGATATGTCTTTGAATGCCGTTATTCACAGACATATCACATTGTTCCTGCAGCACAGGCGATGGCCAATATATCTAACGATATATTGGCGCATCATGCTGTGTGCATGGGCAATCAGCTGACCGCTCATACACTTGCTGCAGACGTTGGCAGTGACTAACAGCTGATTTGGGCAAGCGCATGTAAATGCCCGCCCAGTTCGTTACATCAATCCCGATAGATCGGGCAGTGTGTATGGGCAATCAGCTGACCGCCCATACACTTGCTGCAGACGTTGGCAGTGACTGACAGCTGAATTGGGCAGGCGCATGTAAATGCCCGCCCAGTTCGTTATGTCAATCCCGATAGATCGGGCAGTGTTTATGCTAAACACACTGCCCAGTCCATCTGTAGATATATCTCCAGATCAATTGATCTGCAGCTATAACTACCAGTGTGTACCCAGCATATCTCACACACCGCCTAAGCTGCTAAACTAAGAATTGCATAGTAGATCTAGCTTCTAGCACAGATTAAACACTCATATCAATATTCAGTGAATCTTCAACAATATTTCTACTTTGTATAGGCTGCATATACTGACAGGCAGTCCCCATAATTGGTTCCCACAGTCCTGATCTTAGAATGCAAAATGGCTACTTTCCTACTTTATCTAACTTAAACAGTTTCTTTAAAAAATACATTTTTATCTCCAGATACATACACAGCACTCCTACCTGGCTTGCCAAAATGATGTTCCTGATGGAACCGGTTATAGGGTAAGGTTTCAGGAGTGCAATGGAGTATTATGTGAAGAAAAAATACACACACTACTACAACATATAAAAATGAAGTAGAAATTTAATGTACTTAGCTACAGATTTTGAATCCATGTTGGTATGTCTAGATACAACAATCAGCAATTCTAGAAGCTATCCCCAATCTTAAGGCTAGAATAACTTTCAGTCTTCTTATCGCTTCTGCAGGCAGTGTCCCCTGGGCAACAACCTACTATAGTATTTATACCCTATTAGTTACAGGTAAAGTAAAGGATGCTCTAAAAGGTCATAGACACTGGAATGGTAACCCAAGTTAACTAGTAACACATATATATGCCACATGTGCAGAGGCTCATGGTGCAAACAGCCCCATCCTCAGCAATGTTTGTCCTGGACTAGCTATTGCAATCACTAAATCAAATCACATGACACAAGGGTTTATTTTTTATTTAAGGAATACCAAGATTTTCCAATCTTTTATTAAATTCAGTACTGCAATAATTCTCATTAAAGCAAGGGTGGAAGGATTTGGTTCCTCTGCTAAAATAGGTTGGGCTGGATCAAGGGAACGCAAAACATAGGATCTCCCTGCCCATGTGAACCAGCTACAGCCTCTACGTAGTGGGGCTGGTGACCTTACATAGGCTACTCATACAATCCTAAGGAGTGAATGGGACTTAACTCCGAAATACAACAGTTCAGTACCAAATTTCAATTTACAAATTGCAGACAAATATACATTTTTAAAATATTATCAGCAAATTGAGGATTTACTTCTGAGCCAAACAGTGGCTGCACCACTTGTTGTGGAATTAGGGCCTTATTCAGGTTTATTAGCAAACCAAAAAAAGTTAGCAACTGAGAAAAACTATGTTGCACTGCAAGTGCAATAAATGTAACATGTGCAGAGAGAGTTAGATTTGGGTGGGGTGTGTTCAAACTGAATTCTAAATTGCAGTGTAGAAATTAAGCAACCAGTATTTATCATGCACAGAAACAATATTACCCCCTCCCAGATGTAACATGTGCAGAGAGAGTTAGATTTGGGTGAGGTGTGTTCAAACTGAAATCTAAATTGCAGTGCAAAAGTAACATATTTACCATTCACAGAAACAATATATCCCACTCAAATCTACCTCTCTCTGCACGTTATATCTGCCCCACCTGCAGTGCACATGGTTTTGCCCATTAGAGAACTAATTTGCTTTTGCGATCAGATCTGAATTAGGCCCCTGAATAACACCCTTAGCTCATTCACTTGCAACAGAGAAAATGACTAGGTTGATAGTTGTCAATAAGTCATAAACCTCATATAGTCTGAGGATTGTCCGTAACCTTAAACCATAACATCTTAACACTTAACTATAATAAATAGAGACTTGAATTTGGCAGAAAATGTTAGCTATTTATTTAAATGAACCATTAACTGATGAATAATTAAACTAAAGTATGGTGGCCAGAAAGAACGGCTAAAACAACCCTATCCCATGAACAAAAACCTTATAAAAAACTGACGTAAACCTTCCAACAAACAATAGGTATCCGCTCAACCTCCATCTTGACTACCCACCCATGAAGGTGATGAGGCTGCCCCCCGTGAAGGTGGTCCAGCAGATATAATACCAGCCAACGAAGCAGAGCGCACCTAAAAAACAACCATCAAAGGAGGGTGGGGGGGGTGGGTATGGTGGTCACACAGAATAACTCGGCTGGAGGTGAAGCGTAAAAAAAACCTGCTGAGGAACTCGTAATTAGATGTCAATTAGCCGAATTTAATGAATTAAGCCAAATCAGTTTGTCAGTTCAGGCAAAAAAATCGCAAAGCACTCCAGACCCCCCACTGCAAGCAGTGGTGAGTAGCTAGCCATCCGAGTAGGGAGGACAGGGGAGACAAACAATACAAACGAACAAACTGAACCGAAACGTATAAACAGTAAATTTATAAAATGTTAGTAGAACAGCAACTCGCTCACGCAACAACGGGCCAAATGTAACGCTTATAAGCCGCCGACTTCCAGCGGCCCAAAGCCTTAATTTCGTCCACGGCGCGCCCTGTAGATGCTGCGGAAGTGGCGGCCCCAATTCTAATTGAATGCGAACCAAAATCCCAAGGGGAGAGGCCCAAACTGGACAGGCAGCGCCGCATCATCCAAGTAAATTGGTATTTTGTCAATGGCAACCCATCATAGTGCAGAAGCCAAGACCCTTCTAACAAGGGCCTGACCTCCGCATACCGATTAGCCAATGCCACCGGACAACAGAGCCCATTACCTGATGGTGCCAAAGTGATCCAATGACCTCTACCCATCTGATCAGTTTTGGAGCGGCGCAGTCTGCACAGCACGGACCCCTCCCCCATGACAACATCCGCGAGCCGCATAATGGCATCCAACTTTTTAGAAGCCGCAACCAACTCAGAGACCCTAAACGCTCCATGGAAAGCCATGGAAAAAGCCAACTGAAATAAAAGCGTTTCAAAATGGGAGTCCACCACCGCCGCCACCGCCCCCATGAGGGAAGAAAGCAGGGACGCATCGATAGGGCGCCGACTATCAGGAGGCTCCGAGCGCGCCCAACCTTTAAGCGCCTTCGTCAGCAGGAAACTCTTCGTAAAATCTGGAACACCCTTCAACTTCGAATAAAAGGCTATCCCAGTGAGGTATCGAGACACCACGGCTCTCGATCTACCCGTTACGAAGAGTTGCCAAACGAAGTCCAGAAACAATCTCTGACACCTCTTACCTCTAGGCCCTTGGTCACGGGAAAAGTCTTCCCATTCCTTCCAGGCCTGACGGTATCCTGTGAGAGTGAATGGAGCCAAAGATAGCTCTGCTAGCCCTTCCAATCTGCCATGATGACCTGCCAAACAAAAGAAGGGCAGGGCAAACCCGCTGAATCAGCCTCCGGGGCTAATAAACGGAACCTATCCCACTGCTCCCTTGGCAATGCATCGGCGATCCCATTATCAACCCCGGGGACGTGCTGAGCCCGAAACAGAATATTACAGCACATACAAGTCAGCACGAGCCACGACAACACCAGGAGGACCCGCACTGCCTAAGCCCTTTGGTTGTTAACAGCATGCACGGCCCCTAAGTTATCGCATCAAAAAAGAATACTGCGATCGCGAAGGCGCTCCCCCCAAACCTGCAAGGCCACCATGATGGGAAAGAGCTCCAGCAACAACAGTTCGCTGGTCAGCCCCTCCCGTGACCAAGACTCGGGCCATGAAGCCGCGCACCAAGCCCCATCTAGATAACAACCGAACCCCGATGAGCCCGCCGCGTCCGTGAACAACTGCAGGTCAAAATTGTCAATAAGCGGGGCCATCCAGATCAGCACACCATTTAAGTCTGCCAGAAACTAAACACACACAGAGAGGTCTCTCCTAATCTCAGCCGAGAAACGGACAAAATGGTGTGGCCTGGACACCCCAGCCGCGGACCGCTCCAACTTCCGACAAAAAACCCTGCCCATGGGAATCACCCGACAGGCAAATTTCAACAGCCCCAGGAGGGATTGAGCCTCCTGCAACGTCACCTTGCGCCGCGCCAAGCACCGCTCTATGGACTCCTGAAGCTTCGCAACCTTGTCCCGAGGCAGCCGGCAAGCCCCTGCGACAGTATCGATCTCGGCCACAGGTACGCCAAAATTGCCCCAACAATGCACGCAGCGAAAACAACAGGAAACCACAGCGAGGAGAATGCGCGGGCCCCATACACAAAAAGTCGTCACGGTAATGCGCGATACCACTACCTCCGCAAGAAAACTCCACACACCAATGTAAAAAGGTGCTGAACTTTTCGAAAAAGGCACACGAAACGGAACACCCCATAGGCAGAAACTTGTCTACAAAGTATTCCTCCCTGATGCGGAAACCCATGAATCAAAATGACTCCGGGTGCAAAGGAAGCAAGCGAAAGGCCGATTCAACATCAAGCTTAGCCACGAGGGCCCCAGGGCCGCAGCCCCGTACCATGCCCAGAGCATCCTCGAAAGACTGATAAACCACCGAACAACACTCCGGTGGAATTGCATCGTTAACCGAGGACCCTGATGGATAAGACAAATGCTGAATGAGCCGGAACTTACCCGGGGCCTTTTTGGGCACAACCCCTACCGGAGAAATAATCAAATCCTCGACAGGCGGTAGCACAAAGGGGCCCGCCGTTCTCCTCAGGCGAACCTCCTACTCGACCTTTTCCCGAAGTTTGTCGGGGAAATCCCGAGCAGACTGCAGGTTCCTGGCGGACCGAACTAAAACTTCCCCCTCCACCGGCAATCGAAAACCCGACGCAAAACCATCATGCAGAAATTTAGCGTCGTCTCTGTTTGGGTACCACCCCAACCATTTGAGCATGGCCTCCAAACGAACCGGGGTCAGCGCCCTAACTAGCGGCAACACCACCTGTTGTTTTTCCGGCCGTGCCCCTGGCCGCCTTAGCTCCTGGTCGCCCCGCCCGAAAGCAATTGGAAGCCGGGTGAGATCCATTACATCGCAAGCAAAGGTGTCCGAGGGGGCACACGGAATTATTGAACGCGAAGCACTTCCCCTTCACCGGCGCCTGCTGTGCAGAACGGGCCGTGCTCCAAGGACGGCGCAGCCTCAAAGGCGGGCCGTGACTGATTCGCCACTGCGGTCTGAGCCACAGACCCCCCTTTAGCCACAATCTTCATATCCCACACCCGTGTGACCCGAAGCCATACCTCCACATCTGTGCACCCGAAGTCAATGATGTGCAGGCAATAGTGCTTCTAACGGAACTGCTTATCATAATGCATCCATGTATCGTCCTTAGACTGATGCTGCATGTCATGCACGAGGTGAATGTACCTTATGACGCTGATGTGCTCATCAGAGCGATACTCCAAGTAGCACGCCGCGAACACGCAGAAACCCGCCACCCAATTGTCATACGAGCGAAAGGCCTCCGCCCCAATACCGCCCTTTGCAAGCGCTTCCTTACCTTTCCTCTTGGTGTCCTCCGTCAACGTGAAAAGGTCGACTTATTCCCCCCGCCTAATCTTCTTCCTGCAACTCTCTCACAACCCCCGCAACACCACTGTGTAAACGCAGCGAACTACACCCGGCAAATTATGCCGCCTCCTTTCCCAACGGGAACCACTACAACTCTTCCTATACATATATTATCCCGGTACCGCGCGTACTTGCAAGCCTTCTTCTTAGCCTTTGTGGTGCTACTAGCTGCCGACTGCAAAGAAGAAGAAGAGGAAGAAGATCTACTGGACCTACTGCCAGAAGAGGAAGAAGAAGACCCACACGATACAGCAACTGTATCAGTGTCCCACTCACCGGTTGTCCCGCTTCCTGAAGGCGAAACGTCCGCCACGTCCGGCTCCTCTTCCCGATCATCACCTGCATCCGAATCTGAAAAAGAAGGGAAAGCCACCATGGGTGCCGAAGCCCCCCCGACGGGGATGAAAGCAGACGCCACTGCGGGCGAAGGGCAGCGCCACCCAGCAATGCAGCAGCGGAGCCCATAGCATGACACGCCTGGAGAAACTGCGCCATGGCGGGGCCAGAAGCACCAGGGAGAACAGCTGCATCGACTGAAGCGGGAGCCATGGATACGCCACCCCGGGACAAAGCCGACAAAAACAGCGCAAACACCGCCATCATTGCCAACATTGCTGCCGCAACGGCAGAGGGATCGGGAGCTGCAGCCGCAGCCCCAACGGTCCCCCCGCTCCCCGGGTCCGCAGCAGGGACGGCCCTCATGTCGCCGCCACGCCGTCCCGGCCGGTCCCGGCCGGCCCCGACTGGGACCGGTGCCAGATGGCCTCCGCATACCCGAATTCTCCTGTGTTGAACCAGTCACCCCAGCACTGCCCCTGGCCCCCACTGGCCCTGTCCACTGGGAGAACCGGATGGCCACCGTTCCAAGACCGCACCTCCCCTCTCCGGCCCCGCACCGTGACAACAGAAGAATCCCGGGAGCCCCGCCCGCTGGAGCGGGGAGAGCTCCCATGAAGCACAAGATCCCACGAAATAGGAGATGCCTGAAAGGGGCGGCCAGTGGACGAGCCACTGGCCGCAACAATAAACAAAACCCCCTCATCATACGGGGAGCCTTGAGCGACTCTCAGCGGTGGAGGGCGTGGGCACCGCACGCGCGCATGTCCCCACACCGCCGCAGCCGGAGAGGGATTCCCGCCAGCGGGCACCCTCGCTGGCTCCCCCCACCGACCGCCCAATCTCATCCTCCGCTGCCCAGCGCCCTGCCCCTCACCAGCCGCCGCTGCGCCGGGAGAATCCCCCGGCGCCCGCGGCACAGCCAGCTTGGGAGCGGACGCACGCGCCGCTGCGTGCGCCCAGGTATGGGCACCCGGGGACGGGCACCCGCAGCAGCGACAGGAGACTGAGCCTCGGCCGTGAGCGCAGCGTTCAGGCCAGGGGCACGAGACGGAGAGGGGGCAGCAGCAGCATATCGTGCAGGGGCACCAGAGGAGCAGCGGGGACGGGACATGGCGGCCAGCACTAATCAACCAGGAGGTAATGGGCAACAGAAAGGGGACGTAATGTGGGCACAATATAAAATGCACCCAAGCCAGGCAAAGTGAGTAATAAAGTAATAAGGGGCAAACAGCACAAACACAGGAGAAAGGGGTGAAGAGCACTCACCCCTACCACGATTACAGCAAAAGAGGCTAACCCAGCCCCTCTACCAGGCTTAAAAACCCTTTCCACCTACCCACAATGATCATTCCTATTGGCTAACAAGAAACTCCCATAATGCCTTACCGTCCTGCCCCCCAGACTAGCTGAGGTTTAACCCACTCCTCTCCTATTCTGTCAATTCGTTCTCCTTCTTAAAATGAGGATAAACAGTAAATAATCAAAAAAGTAAAATATGATTAAGTCAACTTTCGATTAGTGTACTAATCTTTTACTTATTACTGAGTCTCCAAGTCCTTTCCACAAAAGTAAACAAAATCTAAGAAATGCATTCTGTGTGCATAAAAAGGCTGCATATATTTATTCACAGATGTTCAAAGCATTGAATCAAATTACATTTTTTGCAAGATCACCTTACCTTAACAGTTCATTCTAAAACAAAACAATGTAAATAAGGTATATTTTGAAATGTAATCACTGCAGCAGAAAATGCTGACTTGTCTGTGATTATCTTTTACATGGGAGGTTAGACAACTGAATGTGAACTACAAGTCAATACTTTTTATGTCACATTAAGAAAAACAATGAGTTCTCTTTTATTCATTACAAGGGAGGCAAACGTATGTACAGGGGCTGTATAAAAATTAGACTTTGGAACCCAAGCTAGGAATGTTCTTTGTTGTGGAAAATCGAGCTCTGTACAACTCTGCAATAGAAGTCATGCATAGAGCTAAATACATTTTCAAATTGAAAACATTATAAATTGCAGTTAAAATAGTATTATCCAGTCCTCTGAAAATTGATAAAAATTATTAAAGCAATTATTAGTAATGAAGTAAGATCAAATTTTCGATATCATTTAAAAGTAATCTCCATGAACTTACAGACACATTAATGACTTCAATTAACAAAATTAAATTAAAAAATATACCCGAGAACATGTGTGTTTAACATAAATAGTTTAGATCCCATTACTTATACATTTTCAAAATCCATTACAAATGTCCTATATGAATACAAAGCAGGTAAAAAGTGACCATAATGTAATGTACATCATGTAGGCATATGAGTAAAATTAGTGCATTGAACAACTCTTTATTCATATTTACAATCATAATGCTTCTGTGTGTAACCAACACACAATTGTATATAATGTATCCAGGATATACTGAAGATAGATAGATAGATAGATAGATAGATAGATAGATAGATAGATAGATAGACAGACAGACAGACAGACAGACAGATAGATAGATAGATAGATAGATAGATAGATAGATAGATAGATAGATAGATAGATAGTGTTACGCACACCAGTGCTAACAGGAGTATACCGGTGTATGAACAGAGAGGGAAGCGAAGCAAACGAACTCACAGACAGTATAACATAACATACACAGGAGGTGATGGAATAACTAATAAACACAAAGTGAACGGAGAAGCCCAAAGGCTCAGGAATTGGGTGTCTCCCTAGTGTCAGGAATGCTCAGATGGAATAGAGCGGACAATGAAGCGATGTGTAGTGATTTAACATGTGGAGCACCTGAAATGATGTTGCTAAGAGCAACAGAAAAAACCCCAAAGGGTTACCAACGGGTGTGGGAATAAACTCCTTGGTCAGAGATAGAAATATAGACACAAGGAGAGTATCCACAATCCTAACCCCCACTTGCAGGGCACAGGTTCAGCTTACTGCCACTAAACTGACACCTGGACGCCCTGCACAGTGAGGGAGGATTAAGCAAGCAGGTCTGAGAGTACAGCCGCAAACCTGCTGGGTTCACAGAATAGCAAAAGAACCCCAGCAGGTCAAACAACTGACTCCAGTCTTACTGCTAGGTCCGGATTGGCAGAATGAAGTACCGAATCCCAAGGCCTATTCGCAGTAAGCAACAAGTAAATACAAAGTCACACAGTACTAGCTAACTATCTGGAACTGACTAACAAACAAAGATTCAGCAGCATTTGCCTAGCCTGAGAGGATGGTTTATATAGCAGGTGCTGTCCACGCCCCACTCAGACCTCACAGACTGTGAGCACAAAACCAGCGCCGGATTCCCTGCCGTGCACAGAGCCTGTAACCACTACACAGTAAAAACCCGGACCGGAGTATCAGCTGCGCTCAGGTTACTTCGCTAACACTTGCCTCCCGGTTGCCATGGCGACGTGGCAGCACAGAGCAGGAGATCCTAACAGTACCCCCCCTCTGACGAGGGGTCAAAGAACCCCTACCACCGGGTTTATCGGGGAACTGCGAGAAGAAAGAGCGTATCAGTCTGGGGGCATGAAGATCACAACTGCGCACCCACGACCGCTCCTCCGGGCTATACCCATTCCAGTGCACCAACCCCGAACCATCTTGGAGTCAAGAACCCTTTCAACCACAAACTCCCTCTGACCCCGTATCAGAAGAGGAGAAGGTCTTCCACTGGAAGAAGGATTACTAACCGCCAGTTTTAAAAGGGAACAATGAAATGTTTTATTGATACCCAATGAACGGGGCAGATCTAACTGAAATGCCACCGGATTGATAACCCTGGTGATCTTATAAGGGCCGATGAACCAGGGGCCTAACTTATGAGATGGCTGTCTCAACTTCAAATTCTTGGTGGACAACCAGAAGAAGTCTCCTAATTTGAAGCTGCAGGGTCTTCTCCGCTTATCAAAAACCCTTTTGGTCACTAATGACACAGACACAAGGGCTTTCTTCACTTTCCTCCAAATACCCCTAAGGACCGAAACAACAGAGGAACCACCAGGCGTGGAATCCAGGTGGTCAAAAGAATTGGCCTTAGGATGATGCCCATACACACAAAGGAAGGGAGAGATCCCTGTAGCAGAGTGAGCCGCGTTGTTATAGGCAAACTCCGCCATGGACAGATGAGCAACCCAGTCAGTATGACACTTGGAGACATAACACCTGAGGAACTGCTCCAAGGACTGGTTCACCCTCTCAGTCTGCCCATTAGACTGTGGATGGTAGCCTGACGACAAGCTCATAGAAATCTGGAGATCAGAACAAAATGCCCTCCAGAATTTGGCCACAAACTGGGATCCACGGTCAGAGACCACATCAAGTGGCAACCCGTGGAGGCGCACAACATGCTGCATAAATAACTCAGACAAGAGTCTGGCCGATGGCAACCCAACCAGTGGAACGAAATGCGCCATCTTCGAAAACCTGTCAACGACAACCCAAATGGCTGTCATCCCCGAGGATTTGGGCAAGTCCACCACAAAATCCATGGAAATGTGGGTCCATGGCTTAGACGGAATAGAGAGTGGATGTAATGGGCCGACAGGAACCCCTCTAGGAGTTTTATTTCGGGCACAAACGTCACATGCCCGAACCCACTGATCCACATCCCTAGCCACCGAGGGCCACCACACCGCCCTAGACAGCAACTCCCGAGTTCTGGCAATGCCCGGATACCCTGCCGACCTCTTGGCATGGAATTCCAGCAACACTCGCTGTCTTAACCTAGGAGGCACAAACAAGAGACCTACCGGAAGGTCTGGAGGAGCCTGCTCCTGTGCTCTAAGGACTAATGACAAGAGGTCCTGGGTAATGCCCACTTTAATACATGATGGGGACACAATGGGCAATGGCTCCTCGGTGGTCTCTTGAACTGGAGCAAAACTCCGCGAGAGCGCATCAGCCTTGATGTTTTTTGACCCAGGGCGATATGTTATCAAAAAATTAAAGCGAGCAAAAAACAAAGCCCATCGTGCCTGCCTGGCATTGAGCCGCTTCGCTGACTCTAAATATGCCAGATTCTTATGGTCGGTGAGAATTGAGACCACAAACTTAGCCCCCTCAAGCCAGTGTCTCCACTCCCCGAGTGCATCCTTTATAACCAACAATTCCCGGTTACCCACATCATAATTCATCTCGGCAGACGAAAATTTACGGGAAAAGTAAGCACAGGGATGAAGGCGATTATCAGACACCCCCATCTGAGAGAGCACTGCCCCAATACCTATCTCAGAGGCATCCACTTCTACCACAAAAGGACGCTCTGGATCTGGGTGTCGCAGCACCTTGGCCGAGACAAATGCCCTTTTGAGACGGGCAAAAGCCGCTTTGGCCTCACAAGACCAGTGAGCAACATCCGCCCCTTTCTTAGTGAGTGCCACCAAGGGGGCCACTATAGACGAAAACCCAGCGATAAACCGTCTATAAAAATTCGCAAAGCCCAGAAAACGCTGAAGCGCCTTCAAACTAGTGGGCTGCACCCAATCCAGGACTGCCTGTACCTTAGAACCCTCCATTTGGAAACCTTCTGAGGAGATAATATACCCTAGAAATGCGATTTGCTGGACTTCAAACTCGCACTTCTCCAGCTTCGCCCCAAGCTGGTGGTCTCTGAGTTTCTGGAGGACTAAGCGTACATGCTTCCGATGTTCCTCCAGGGAATGAGAGAAGATTAGGATGTCATCTAGATAAACAACTAAGAATCTATCCAAATATTCCCTGAGCACATCGTTCATGAATTCCTGGAAGACTGCCGGGGCATTAGAGAGCCCAAAAGGCATCACCAAATATTCATAATGCCCTGAGTGGGTATTAAAGGCAGTCTTCCATTCATCCCCCTCTCTTATTCAGATTAGATTGTAAGCACCGCGTAGGTCAATCTTAGAAAAAATGGTGGCAGTACGAAGCTGGTCAAACAAAACCGAAATGAGAGGCAGTGGGTACGAGTTTTTAACTGTGATACGGTTCAATTCCCTGAAGTCGATGCAGGGTCGCAACGAACCGTCCTTTTTACCCACGAAAAAGAACCCCGACCCAACTGGGGACTGTGAGGGTCTGATAAATCCCTTAGCCAAGTTCTCCTGAATGTACTCTGCCATAGTCTGAGTCTCAGGACGTGACAGGGAGTACTACCTGCTCTTGGGAAGCTTAGCATCCGGCAACAAATCAATGGCACAGTCATAGGGGCGATGGGGAGGTAGTACCTCCGCAACTTTTTTGGAGAACACATCTGCAAAATCTGCATAACATCCTGGCAATCCTGGCAAACTTAGCTGCGAGAGCATGACGGGAAGGCTCCAGCAACTCCTGAAACAATCACTACCCCAACTAAGAATCTCCCCAGAGACCCAGTCAAATTGAGGGTTATGGGCCCTTAACCAGGGTTACCCCAAAACCAATGGGGCAAAAGAACAGACAGTCACATAAAAAGACAATTTTTCAGAGTGTGTGGCTCCAATAAACAAAGGAATTTGGCTGGTGCAGGAGGTAATTTTACCCTGGGACAATGGTTCCCCGTTTAACCCACAGATCTCAATCTCTGTTGCCAAAGGTACTGAGGGAACAGAGTGTTCCAGGGCGAATTGACGGTCCATGAAAACCCCATCGGCCCCACTGTCAACAAAGGCCTCAGTCTTGACAGTTTGACCGAGGATCTCCAAAGTCACCGGAATGAGAAAAGTCTTTTTGGGAAATTCTGACTTCTGGCCTGACAGGATATTTCCCATCACCCTCAGGCCCTGAAGTTTTACGGTTTTTCTGGGCATGATACTACAACATGACCTTTATTCCCACAGTACAAACACAAACCCTGCTGTCTCCTCCGCGTCTTCTCACGCGAGGAGAGGCGGGTAGCCCCAATCTGCATAGGCTCCTCTGAATATTCCTCAGAGTCTGAGGTTCCCTTTGGAAAAAAGGAAACTGCGGTCTCCCTTTCAAGCCTACGCTCTCTCAGCCGTCTATCCACCCGGATGGATAACTGCATGAGCTGATCTAAGCTATCAGGCGAGGGATATTGTACCAGTTGGTCCTTTATCTGGTCAGAAAGGCCCCTTCGGTACTGGTTTCTCAGGGCTGGGTCATTCCACTGGGTATCATGAGCCAACCTCCGAAACTCCGTACTATAAACCTCAGCTGGCCGTCGCCCTTGCTTAAGAACCGTAATCTGAGCCTCGGCTGAAGACATCTTGTCAGGGTCATCATACAAAATGCCCAGTGCCGTAAAAAAAGCATCAACACTTTTAAGCGACGGACAGTCAGGCTGTAACCCATATGCCCAGACCTGTGGGTCTCCTTGTAGCAAGGAAATCACCATGTCCACCCGCTGAATCTCCGACCCAGAAGACTGGGGCCTAAGCCTGAAATATAGCTTACAGCTCTCCTTGAAACAAAAGAACTGCGAGCGATCTCCAGAAAAATGATCCGGGAGATTTACTTTCGGCTCCTTAACCCCTGAACTTGCCGCTGCTGCTGCGAGAGCTCCGCTAGCGGCCTGCGGGGTGTTCATTTTAATGGACATCTCATTAAATTGTCGAGTCAGGACCTGCACCTGATCGACCACCTGTTGCAAAGTATTTTGAGGGGTATGCTCCATATTCCCACAAAATTTCAACAGGAGTAGAGCTGCTGAATATGTTACGCACAACAGTGCTAACAGGAGTATACCGGTGTATGACCAGAGAGGGAAGCGAAGCAAACAAACTCACAGACAGTATAACATAACATACACAGGAGGTGATGGAATAACTAATAAACACAAAGTGAACGGAGAAGCCCAAAGGCTCAGGAATTGGGTGTCTCCCTAGTGTCAGGAATGCTCAGATGGAATAGAGCGGACAATGAAGCGATGTGTAGTGATTTAACATGTGGAGCACCTGAAATGATGTTGCTAAGAGCAACAGAAAAAACCCCAAAGGGTTACCAACGGGTGTGGGAATAAACTCCTTGGTCAGAGATAGAAATATAGACACAAGGAGAGTATCCACAATCCTAACCCCCACTTGCAGGGCACAGGTTCAGCTTACTGCCACTAAACTGACACCTGGACGCCCTGCACAGTGAGGGAGGATTAAGCAAGCAGGTCTGAGAGTACAGCCGCAAACCTGCTGGGTTCACAGAATAGCAAAAGAACCCCAGCAGGTCAAACAACTGACTCCAGTCTTACTGCTTGGTCCGGATTGGCAGAATGAAGTACCGAATCCAAAGGCCTATTCGTAGTAAGCAACAAGTAAATACAAAGTCACACAGTACTAGCTAACTCTCTGGAACTGACTAACAAACAAAGATTCAGCAGCATTTGCCTAGCCTGAGAGGATGGTTTATATAGCAGGTGCTGTCCACGCCCCACTCAGACCTCACAGACTGAGCACAAAACCAGCGCCGGATTCCCTGCCGTGCAAAGAGCCTGTAACCACTACACAGTAAAAACCCGGACCGGAGTGTCAGCTGTGCTCAGGTTACTTCGCTAACACTTGCCTCCCGGTTGCCATGGCGACGTGGCAGCACAGAGCAGGAGATCCTAACAGATAGATAGATAGATAGATAGATAGATAGATAGATAGATAGATAGACCCACACTGCACACCCGGCATTAATTTAATATACTAACCTTGTGGTCTCTGTGAAAATGCCACCAGCACAAGAAATTTGCATGCACAATAAATTCACCATGGCACAGTGTCAGGGTCTACACTGCACATGTGCAGGAAGCTGCTCAGAGGTGCCCACCTTTCATAAGTCGCCCCTGCTGCCAGTGGAAAATGGTAAAGCTTTTAGAAAATAATAGTGACTCTAAAGTGACATTTCAAACAACCACTAAAGCTCTATATATCTTCCTTGCTCATTCTTTTTGACTAGGTGAGTACATTTGTTTCATTAGTCAAATGTTTCAGGTTATAATATAGTAATATAAGTTGAAATTAGCACATTGGCACACTGGTCTGCAACGTTGTGTAGTGGTCTCAGTACAGCAATAGTGGACTGTACTGATTGCATTTGTGTAGAAGGGTATTTAGACTAATGTAGATCCTTAAAATGTATTCTTTCTGTTCAGCATAATATACTAATTGTACAGTATTATATACTTCCACCTCTATGTGCTACAAATAATACATTTAGGATAGCAAGACTTATACCAGAAATTGAGACAAATGAGCTTATTCGAAACTAAAGATGTCCTTTCACCATAAATAGCTGCATGTACTGTATGTTCCTTCAGATGACCTCTAAGAAAATATGTACAATATTTCATATATTACAGTTTTTTAATTTTTTAGGTTAGATTTCAATATATGTTATTGTAAGAGTGCTACTTGTTTTTAAATAAACCTAAAAGCTATGAAAATGGCAATGAAATAGGTAATTGCTTAGAGGTTAACTGCAGAAAATACATGAGGCCATATATTGTGAAAGGACATCTCTAATCTTAGATAAACTAATCTCCCACTATTTTTGGAAGGGGGATTGATATCACAAATTAATTTGAAGCATACAGAGATGGAAGTATAATACTGCACAATTAGGGACCATCTTCTTGATTTTCAGATTTTATTTGACACTTTGAACAAGTGGTGTCATACAGAACTGCTGCCCAATTTATGAACTTTGAATATTGTGTGAATATTCACTGAGGTTGTTAGTCTTATACACCCAATACTTATGTAAATTAAGTCATTGATGTGATACTTCCAATTAGAAATTTGCGCCAGACCATTTTTGCTGGTTTTGGTTCCAAGTCATCATCCGGTTTTGCAAAAATGCTATTTTGGTTTTGTATTTTTTTGTTGTTGTTTTTTTGTTGTGAAAGATAGAATTTTCCTTAGGCCCTTCCAAACACCCTTATTTTGGATAATAAACAGGACAGGCACAGTTTAAAACCAAACCAAGCACTTCAGTGACAGGGACTGGCCCTTTTGTGGCTGAAGTGCTTGGTTTGTTTGGGCCCTCACAAAACAAGCTACCAATGGGCTTAAGGCAGCTAAGCTAACAGCTCTGCAGTGGCAAGATGTCATCGTCACTACCATCCTCATCCTCACCCTCATCAGTGTGTACATCATCTTCACACAATATCAAGTCATTTTCACTGGAATCCACCATTACAGAAGTCTCTGTAGTTTGACGTAATTGCCAGTAAAGGTCTTCCTCTTGGAATTTCCAGTTCATTTTAATTAACATATTTTCCACATTTTGAGGAAATAGCCTTCTATACCCATCGCTGACAAGGTTCCCGGCTGTGCTGAAAACTCTTTCTACACACTGGAGGGTGGGAAGCTTAAGTAATGCAAAGCCAGTTTTGTACAAGGGCCTTCAAATAGGCTTTTATTTCCTTCCAGTAGCCAAAGGGACTCTGTGACATGTCTGTTTGTATACTGTCATTAAAATAACCCTACACCATTCCTTGGATGATGACCATATTAGATGGAGTTACGGTAGAGGTGCCACTAATTTGGGGCAATTCTTTTAGACCGGACCAGATGTTAAAATGTTGTGTTGACTCCTCTGCATCAGTACTGTGTCTTTTAGGAAAGTTGAGGTTTTTTTCCAGGCAGCAGCATTTCCGGAAAAACTGAGTGAGAAGACATTGTAGTGCCATGTGTCACTTGAGCTGCCAACTTGCTCACTAGCAGCTCCTTACATCTCTTAAGATCTGAGTCTTTTGGAAAGAATGACATAATGTACAACTTAAACCTAGGATCAAGCACGGTTGCCAAAATGTAGTGATCCCATTTCAAGATACTGCCAACACTTGGATCCTGGCAAAGCGAATAAAGGGCTTGATCTACATTAGTCAAGAATCGCTTACTTTCATCTCCTCCTTCAATTTCTCAAGCTGAGGTTCCAGAAGTTTAAATAGTGGAATCACCTGACTCAAGCTAGCAATATCTGAACTCACTACACAGGTGGCTATTTCAAAGGGTTTCAGCATCTTGCACAAGACAGAAAGTATTCTCTACTGTGCTGGGGTAAGGTTCATTCCTCCCCTCTCCCAGTGTCATGACTTATGGTGTATATTTGGAAAGCTTTCTGCTGTTCCTTAATCCGCTAAAGCATGTAAAGGGTTGAATTCCACCTTGTTACCACCTCTTGCTACAGTTGATGGCAGGGGAAAATTTAACTGTTTTTGGAGACACTGCAATCTCCTGCATGCAGCTGCTGAATGCTTAAATTGTCCCAAAACATTTGGACCACAGACAGCATCTCCTGCACCCTCCCATTTAAAAAAAACCCTGTACAACCAAGTTGATCATGTGAACAAGTCATAGAACGTGTTGGAATTCACCCAGCTGAAGTTATCACAAATCACAAATCCTGAGTAGAGTCCAAGTGGGGTAAGGCAACTTGCTATGGCATCTATTAGTTTTTGTAAGAGGTTGTCAGTGGTATACCTCTTAGTGAAGACAGTGATACACAGAGTAGCCTGCCTCTGAATGAGCTGATGTTGTTTGTTTGAAACTGCTGCTGATAAAGGTGATTCACCCACCCAGTGGACTGTCAGTGATGTAATCTTTTTAAATACTAGTCTTCTTAGTCCACTTCTGTGATGAAGATCCATCCCAAGCAGCTGTAGCAGTCCTAGCACCGAAGGATTCTTCTGAGGAATCTTGGGTAGATTTATCAAATTTGATACAGGACTACCTCCAATCATTACTGAGGATATTGAGGATAAATGTGTTGGTGGTGGAGATTGCGGGTGCTGGGATCAGGTTGTGAGAAGGAGCGAGCTGATGCAGGACTGCTTGTTGGAATTTTTTAGCACAAGTTTCTGATGTTGATAAAAACTTTTCATGAGCTTGCTGCAATGATGTAAAATGGAGGTTGTTCCTAGATGGTTAACGCCCCTACCTCTACTTACTGTGGTTTTACAAATGCTACAGATGACTTGACAATTATTGTCAGGCTTTGGGTAAAAATAATTCCACACATAAGAGGTGGATTATTTGGGCCTATACCCAGGCATTACTATGGCCTTCCTCTTATCATGGCCAAGAGCTGCTTCCAATGGTGCTTGACTTGCTCAAACAACATCCTCATCCTTGACATCCTCATTAGTGCCATCTACCCAAATATCCCCTCATCCTCTAACCCTCCATGGTGGTATACTCAATTTAATCAGCTATACTTCTGATGCTCATCCCCACATTTTCAGTTGTAGCAGAAATGGTGGAAGGTGGCTTTTCTGCAAGTACAGTAGTAATAATGTTAGACTCATACATAGCACTCGTGAACACACTTAGACTCTCCTTAGGGATTTGTGACATTTCAGTTTCTGAATCCACAGTTTATTCTACTGCCTTAGTGGTTTTCCTTTTTCTGAAAAAAAAAAACAATTCTAGACTCATCATCATGAGAGACAAAAGAAGATGCCTCACTGGCAGTTGCACAATCACGACTCATAAATAAAGACCAAGGCCTAAGACTTTCCTTGCACAGGGAACAGTGTGCTGGAACAGTACAAACAATTGAACAATATATTTTTAAATTCGCAGCTCGACTCACATGCAAGGGGTACAGTGCACAAAGGTTGTGCAGACATTAAATAATCAATTTTTTACATAAAAACGTTACACATTTTTTACTTTTTACATTTTTTTAACTTTTTTTGTAACTGACAAGTGACAATTCCCAATGTAGTGCTGCTTGTGTATGCCCAGCCACTTTAGATAGACACAGCCAATTTAACCAGCAGAATACAGCACAGTACACAGTAGCCTTGCATGCACTATATACCGATCAGCCACTTATTATGCTTGTTGGAATTTTTTAGCACAAGTTTCTGATGTTGATAAAAACTTTTCATGAGCTTGCTGCAATGATGTAAAATGGAGGTTGTTCCTAGATGGTTAACGCCCCTACCTCTACTTACTGTGGTTTTACACAGCACAGCAAATTTAACCAACAGGTTACAGTGCAGCATACAGCAGCATGCCTTGTATACACTATACACAGCATATCCACTTATTATGAGTCTGAACACAACACAGCAAATTTCACCAGCAGAGTACAGCACAGCACACAGCAGCGTACTTTGTATACACTATACACAGCACAGCCACTTGTTTGTCATGAGCCTGGACACAGCACAGCCAATTTAACCACCCGAGTACAGAGCAGCACTCAGCAGCATGCCTTGTATAGACTATACACTGCACAGCCACTTGCTATGAGACTGGACTAAGCACAGACAATTTAACCAGCAGAGTACAGTGCAGCACACAGCAGCATGCCTGAGAACAGAGTGAAATGGTGCTGAGTCACCATCATCGGGTCCATATATAAAATAAAAAACCAACAAGAATCCGACGCTGGGAGGATGAAATTTTGCTTCGATTAGGACTCTAAACCCGATTGGAAAACCTGAGCCGTGGCTTGGATTGACTCGGATCATGGAAGTTCATGTGCATTCAAAATTAAGGTAATCTGAGCAGCACATCTCTACTTCCAATACACACAGTCCAGCTGGAGAAGACAAAGTCCAGAAAAGAATAGGGAACTTACCAGTGGAAACCAAATAATATGATCCAACAATGAAATAAAATGTAGACATTTTGACTCTATCTTGAGCCATTCTCAAGACACAGTTCCTGTAGTATAGAAGTACTGTAGTACAGTACCCAAATACTGTATATAGGCATCCGAATCAATTTGATGGAGTGCACATGTGTGCATTCTATTGCCAAAAGCGGCAGTTGTACTACTGGAACTGGAAGCTGCGTCACTATCAGTCCATGGAAGAAAGGTGAGAATGTTTACTTTCCTACAAACCTACAATTCTGACATCATGTATTATTATCATTTATTTTTAAATGCAATTTACAATGAAATATTTGATGATTTTTAAGCTCTTACCAGTATTTATTGTTCTACAAGTTTATGTTTATTATGTTTGTCATATGTGTACAAAATCTTATAAAATGTGTGAAACATTTGTTTTCTCTAATGCTTCATTACTTGTCTTCTGTATAAGATCATTAATACAATTGGTTTTTAACAGTTTAGATGCTGGTGAAGATCTTGATGATTCTGAGTACCAAGTGTCAGTCACGGGTGTACTACGATGTACCGGTGCTTGGGATCCCGGCATCGGGATTCCTACCACCAGAATGCCGGCAGCAGGGCGAGCGCAAAAGAGCCTCTTGCGGGCTCGCTGTGATTGTCACGCTGTGGGCACGGTGGTGTGCTATGCATGCCACGCTATTTATTCTCCCTCCAGGGGTGTCGTGGACACCCCAAGAGGGAGAATAGTTGTAGGTATCCCGGCGGTCGAGATCCTAGTGCCGGTAAGCAGAGCGCCTGGATCCCGTCAGCTGGGGTATTTAGTGCCTCCCGTCAGTCACAGATGTGACCGCAATGCATGGTCGGGAATAAATGCTGAGGGATATACAGCCATATTCAGTGTTGGCTACATCTACACAGCCTCTTATCCCCTATATATTCGCTTGTGAAAATAAGTGTCAATGCTATAAGGTCATTTGTACAAGCCCTAACCTTGGTGCAAGAGATCCTTCAGACAGATATCTGCGTATGCTCAACTCTGAAAAGCTTGCAATTCCATCCATGACATGTACTCAGAACACTTAACTTACATGCAAATGTCCAGTTGCCACCAGTTATACCCATTCAGCTGAAATAAGTATTAATAATCACCTCTAGTTTCTCAAAGTTGTGTACGTTCCTTTCAGACAAATGTGCAGTGAGAAAAACATAAAACAGATCGGTGTAAAACTCTGAATCAGGCCCTTTTAATACACGGGGGCACATACATTAATGCTTGAAAAGAGATAAAGTGGAGAGAGAGAAATGACCAACCAATCAGCTCCAGTCACTTTACAAGTTCTGTTTGAAAAATGATGGTAAGAAGCTGATTGGTTGGTACTTCAACTCTCTACACTTTAACTCTCTCAAAGCATTGATGCATACAGTATGCCCCAAGATGTGAATAGCATAAACGTATGGGATATTATATTGACTGTTTTACAGTAGATTTAATTGTATTCACTGACTGACATCTGACCTCATCTTCTAAGAACAGTTGAACAATACATTTAACATTAATACAGTCTGACTGTGAGTTGAAGAAAGGGGATTTCAATATTTTATTTTATGATCAGCTCTATCTGAGATTCTTAATCCTTTGTGTGGCCAGGGAGAGCCTTCACGTTTTTTGCAAATCTTAATGGAAAACTCAGGTATGATGTACCAGCTGCTGAAAAAAATATGATGCATTGTCTCTTCGAATATATTATGCTGATATAGTTTAATATTTAAAATATTCCATCTAAGAGCCTAAGCATCAAACTCACAGACATGAGTGATAGCAAAAAAGTAACCTGTATTTAAATAACATTTTCCATGTCCTATACATAAGAAGCTCGTTATCTTAAGTGAAACAATGAAAATAAATACACAATTATCCAAATTCATTGTTTGATTTTGACATAAATTATATTAGTTGTATAATATGTTCTGCGTGATCCTGTGCGAATATACTAAAGCTATGCCAGCAGGAACTCGTCTCTCTATGCAGGAGATTGTGGGGGAGGGGTTTGTCATTAAACAGTGTAAAATAAAATATTTATCATTCCAAAGAAACGGGGAGACTTCTGGTATTTATGAATAGGGTAAAAACTGGCTCAGCAGAGTACAGCTTATTCCTACTGTTTTATAGTCACTGAAACAATGACAACAGTAAGGAGCCCACATTCAGAGAGCGGTATTGCTCATGTAACAGGAACTTGGCAGTAATGCTGCCTGCTATGTGCAAACATGTAAACAGCTAGTTTTCTGAAACTGAAACACATGAGTGCACAAGCACTGAATCACTAGCCTTCATTCATACATTCACAATAAAACATCATTTCAGTTGTGCTTAAAAAAAAAATTTCAACTTTGTGTACCATGGTCAGCACACTTGAGCCTAAGCAGAGTCGGTAGCAACCGTGCACAACTTGCATTCAGAAAAGCAAAAGAAAATGTGGTGTATTTTGTACAGAACATATGCAGAGTGCAGTACATCTCTTAAATAGGGCATCCTCTGCCTGGGCGGAGTGTGCGACACATTCAAGCCAACTACAAACGCTGAGTAAATACACAGATATGCAGAGCAGCGTGCACAGTGAGATTGCAGCATTGGTGGCAGACATATTTAGTTTTTACAACTGCGCACCTTCCATCTAGATGCAAAGTTTCCTTAATTATGCTCATTACTCACTAAACTGCTGTCAAAGTCAGAAAAATATCTCTATGCACACTGCCATATTTGCACCTCACACAGGTCAGCGCTGCGCATGCGTGCGCTCTCCTGTGCGTGCGCATACTCGCTGTGCAGGCACCCGCGGGCGCGCGGTATGTGCATTTACGGTAGAGTTCATGTGTTCGTAGCGTGCGACTCAATCGTTACATATTTCCACTATATAATGTATTTTGTAGATCATGGTCCCTTTGATAGATTCTGAAAGTTTGGTTAATGTAGAATGTTCATGAACAGAGAAATCCCTCTTTGTTTGATACGAAGGGTCAGACAGGAGTAATACAGTGGTGTTTAGTACCCATCGGAAGAGTATTTAATTAGCAATATTCCGGTGTTGGTTTGAAGCGGATTAATCGCTCGTGCGAATAGTTATGGACATAAGAAGTTTATGAACATTTACTGTATTTGCACTTACTTATCCATGCGGCGGGAAACCCAGTTTCCCTCCCACCTGAGCTGTTGGAAATAGTCACGGCCCACCTGTATGAATCAACCTATGACCTTTTGTTATAATGCGAGGAGGAATTCCTGTGTCCAATGAACAATGAGATTGTAGGGACCATTGAATTGTATTGTGTGTGGGGCATAAATAGACAAGCCGATCACATCCAGCTTTCACTCTTCAACGGTTATCATTGCTGAAAATTGGGAGCTGGATGTCCAGAGGCGCAGGCGATCGTTTCCTTTGTGCGTAAATTTTCTCCGCAATCATATTGTCTTTCTTGATGTTATGGGCCATTTCTCTCTCTCTCTCTCTCTTCTCTTCTTTCTCTCGTACTCTCCTAAACGTAATACTATTGTATTGTATTTCCTGTGTAGTTATCTGGTTAGGTAGTCTATGTTATATTGTAGTGTATGACTTGTATTGTATTAATTCTTTTGCAAGTATAACATCCATAATATATATATTAGGCGTTGGACCCTAAGCACGGTATCTGTGTATTTCTTATAGTGTTAAGTATTCACAGAGCGTCGGTGACGCTCAAACAGCTTTTAAGTTAATAAGGTTACACTGTGTTGCATCTACACCCTATCTCTACACTGAGGTTTTACTGCATATTACATTGTTTATGGTTTAGATTTAAAGGTTTAACATTGTGAGCGTCAGCACCGCTGGTGATCTCCTCGTGGTCCCGAGCGTCCGCTACGCTATAGCGAATCATTACGTTAGTCGGCAGCCAATAGCGTGCCTGCCTGTGATCTCTCGGCCGTGAGCGAACGTGACGCTTGAGCGTCTCGACCACGGCTAAGCGATCGTTACGCGACGAGCGTACCCTTACGGTACTCCATACGTAAATAGCGTACAGTGTTCTTAGACCTCATAAAGGGTTTTATATAAGATAAATATTTAGCTTTATCAATTGGCGGCTCGTCCTGTCCTTCACATATCTCTGCTAGGTAATTTCAGCAGACATTATCCAGCAGCAAAGGGCGGGAGGTCATATTCCTCGTAGTGCTGTTTGGATAAGCGTCTGCTTCGCTTAGTAAAGGGTGCTGAAGGAATCCGGAACCGGAGGTAAGAACAACACGCTAGTGTCTTTTAAAACTGTTTATTTCTGTCTTGCGTACACACGCACATATCTGCATTTCTTTTTTTCATTCGTGTATTTTCATATATCACTCTCCTGTTTGCCATTTTATAATTGATAAAACGTGCTAAGAGAGATTTGTCGCTATTTCATAGTTAAAGTATAAAACCCACATGCAACTCTACCCAAGGTAAAAGGAGAGATTGGTGTGTTGCGCGGTAGACGATCAAGGATCATCTACATTGATAAAAGTGTTAGTTGTGTTGCGGTGGACATTGGTTTTGTGTACACGTGTCTCTAACAAAGGGCTGAGACTCGCGTACGCCAAGGCCGACGCACGCAGCGTAAATTATGCAACGGAGCGTCTGGGTACGCCCACGTAACTCAAGTCACACGACAGTGTTGATTTTTAAATAGCGCATCAGGCGATAAATAGCGCAACAGGCGATAAGTAGCGCATCAGGCGATAAATAGCGCAACAGGCGATAAATAGCGAAAAATCTATTTTAGTGTCCGAAATTTAGATTAACAGATCCTTCTCCAAATTCACAACACATCTGGTCTAAAGAAAATTTCTGCGCAGAAATAGAAATAGAAGCAAAAGTGGACGTGTGGTGAGTGAGTGCTTTTGTATATATAAGTTTATACAATTTTACAGGTTGAACCACAAGAAGTCGAGTTCTCGCAGAGGTACATACATGTAAGTGACGTGCATGGTGGCTAGGGAGGCATCTCTGGTTAAACATAAAATTTGAGCAGTAGAGAATAGTAGACCAGGAGGTCATACTACAGACCGGGAGGTCCAGGTACAGCAGACTAAGAAGTCTGCCATAAAAGAGAAAAGGGCACAACCCAGGGGGTTGGTGCAAAACCCATATAGGCCAATAAAGCTCTGGCTGAAGGAATTCGCAGCCGAAATTTTCGATTCCACTGGTCGCTCAGCACATAAGATTAGTTGCTTATGTGCTGAACGATTGTACCGCACGTAATTGTGTACATTAGTTAATCTGACCAGTACCATTTGTGTACGATCCCGGTCATAAAACTATTTGCACACTCTGATGTGATTTGTGTAATTTTTTATTTTCTGAAGGGAAGTTCGCTGGTCACTCAGGAATTGTCCAACAACCAATAGTTACTGGAAAGAGTAAGTGTTCTGCGGATATCCCTCGCATGTTCCAGTAAATAGAGGTTCATAGGGGCCCTGGGTCGAGTACGCCAGCACTAAGGCAGTGTGTGGGTCGTATTGGTCGGCGTGGGCGAGTGAGTGGGGTACTCGGTAAACCGCCACCGTCAGCCTATCGTGAACATTTTGGTTTTTGTAAGGGTTCGCTGAAGACCCTGAAATAAGGTCAGAGGTGGTGAAAGCAACGCCTGCAAGTTATGGGGGCCAATTGTTCAGGAAGGGGGCGATCAACCTCGGTTCGGGTTGATTCAGTAATCCGACCAGTCGGGTCGGCAAGGTACGTAATGTGTGAAAAATATGGCTCACATACAGAGGTTTTATGTGATGAATGGGAGAGAATGACAGTGCATGACGGGGAGAAATTCCCAAGAGTAGGTAGCTTTAGATCAGAAGTGTTGCAAAATTTAAGGAGGAGGATATGTCTCATTAAATCAGCAAAGAGACGAATCCAACATTATGATTATTTACAGTTATGGCAACAGGAGGGTGAAATACAGAGAGGATTGGCTCTGGCGGCGGGATCTAATCCTATCAAGAAATTGATAGCGACAGCCCCGCCGCCACCATACATATCAGGAGAGAAATTGGTTGCGGAGAATGACGCATTAGGGTGTAACAAACAAACACTTAGCAACTGTGTAAATGTTAATAAGTTAACTAATGCAAGTATTAACCCGTGCAAGTTGTACCCTGTTTTGAACTTTCCCCAGGAGTGTGATCAAGAGGACGAATCGGCAACAATATCGGCGCTCTCTCTAGCATCCACCATAGCAGAGACAACAGTAGGCACGGCTCCACCCACGAGATTAGTAACAAAAGCCCCTAGCGGAGGGATAGGTGAGGTCGTATCTACAGGTAAGTACGGCACCATACACTATGCTGAAACCATTTCACCACAGGCTGTAGAACCTACACAGAGTGATGTTAGTAAACTTAATCCTGTTAGGGTAATAGCAGTGCCAAATGGGAAAACTGACACGACAGGAATCACTCCTGTTAGGAACATTGCCATGTACAGTCCATTTTCCCGAATGGAATTAAGAACCATAGTGTCTGAGTTCCCTGACCCTAGGAAAGACTTAGTTGCCAGCCAGAAATACATCAGAGACCTAGGGAACACTTTAGAGCCCAATAACAAAGACTGGCAGGTATTGCTGAGGGCATGTTTACCCTCAAATGTCGACGCAGCTCAATTTTTGGCTGACTGTGGATTAGATCAGGATGTACCTCTTACAGATGTGTACAACAAAGATAACGTAAAAAGAATAAGTTTACAGTTAAAGGAGTATTTCCCAGCAGTAGTTAAGTGGAACAAGATTTTTTCCATTAGACAGAAAGAGTCAGAAACTGCTGCAGAATATTTTCACAGGGCATTACTAGAAATGGCAAAGTACACAGGTATAGAGGACATTAAAACAAACATAAACCATCGAGAAGTAGCAGTATCTGTACTAATGGATGGGTTAAAAGAGACATTAAAGACAAGAGTACAGACCACGCAACCATGTTGGCGAGGTCTGTCGGTGGCTACTTTGAGAGAGGCTGCTGTTGATCACGACCGGAATATCACCCGACACAGGGAGTCCCAAGGTGATAAGTTAATGGCCGTAAGTATACAGGCCCTGACCACAAGGCAGCCTTTGTATAAATCACCAAACCCTGTGGGTAAGTCAAATGTGGTAACTTGTTTTTCATGTCATAGACAGGGACACATGGCACGAGACTGTAGAGTGAAAAATTCACAAAACTCATATCAACCCCCTAGACAACGACACGACACACGACATTGGGAGCAAGGTCCGCAGAGACGGAGTTATGAGCCACATACAGGGGAAACAAAAAGATACCCCCCGAACAGAGACTGGCAAGCCACTGGTAGTTCCCATTGCACCCCTTCACAAGTAGTTGCTGCCAGCGGGATTCAGGGAGGTCACCATACCCAATAGGGGTGTGGCCATACCTGTAATCTGCAGCCAGTAAAATTGATTGCAAATCTTGGAAGTGAACCAGAAATTGCAATCAATGTAGCTGGTAAATCATTAAACTTTCTTGTAGACACAGGGGCGGCCAAATCAGTGATAAATTCGACAGTGGGCATGAGAACCACTGGTAAGACAATTCCAGCCATAGGGGTAACGGGAGTAGTCCAGCACTACCCTGTTAGCAAACCAGCCGAGATTACAGTAGGGCCGTTACATACCAAGCATTCCTTTTTGCTAGCTGCATCGGCACCGACTAATCTCCTGGGAAGAGACTTATTGTGCAAAATGGGGTGCGTCATTTATTGTACTCCTGAAGGTGTATTCTTGGACATACCTGAGAATCACGCTCAGGAAGTGCGAGACATGTTAGACTCCCCGTCAAAATTAATGTCACATACCATTATGACAAATAGGACTCCATCACAAGTAGAAGAAATGACATCCCAGATACCAGAGTCACTTTGGACTAAAGATGGACAGGACACTGGATTAATGGCAAACGTAGCTCCGGTAGTTGTACAAGTAAAAGATGGTAGGATAGCTCCAAAAATCCCACAGTACCCTCTGAAGCCAGAGGTGGAGTTAGGAGTTTATCCCGTAATAGAGCGCTTGCTACAACAGGGCATTCTGGTAAGAACGTCCAGCACTGCCAATAGTCCCATCTTCCCTGTTAAAAAGAGTGGGGGGAGGGGTTACCGGCTAGTGCAGGATCTAAGGGGGATTAACAAAATAGTTGAGAGTCAGTTCCCCGTAGTGCCAAATCCAGCTGTCATCCTTATGCAAATCCCTCCCACTGCGAAATTTTTCACTGTTATTGACCTCTGCTCCGCTTTCTTTTCGGTACCTCTGCACCCTGACAGTCAATATTTGTTTGCATTCACATACAGAGGAGTCCAATACACATGGACTCGATTACCACAAGGTTTCATAGACAGTCCAAGTATCTTTTCCCAGGCTTTGCATGATTGTTTACAGTCTTTCCAACCAGAGAGTGGATCAGTATTAATACAGTACGTGGATGATCTACTACTGTGTTCTGATTCATTGGAAGCATCCCTGAAGGATACGAAACAGCTCCTGTTTCATCTTTCAGACACAGGACACAAGGTTTCCAAAGACAAGTTGCAATTATGCCAAACTAAGGTAAAATATTTGGGACACTGTCTAACACAAGGACTGAGACACCTGACCGCTGATAGAATTCAAGCAATTAGAGACATGACTCTGCCACAAACCCAGCAACAGATCAGAACATTTTTAGGAATGTGTGGGTATTGCCGTAACTGGATCCCAGGGTTTTCCATTCTAGCGTTACCTTTGCAGGAGATGGTCTCCTCAAACAAACCTGATCGGATTTCGCATACAGACGAGTCCGAGATGGCATTTGAGAGACTTAAACAGTGCCTAACGCAGGCACCAGCATTAGGTATGCCAGACTATGGGAAACCCTTTGAGCTGTACGGAACAGAAAGTGCGGGTTGCGCGGCAGGCGTCTTAACCCAAAAGCACGGTGATGCCAGCAGGCCGGTAGCATACTACAGCGCTCAGCTAGACACGGTAGCGCGATCCCTCCCCACATGCTTGCGAAGCGTTGCTGCGATAGCATTGCTAGTAACGAAAAGCGAAGATGTAGTGCTAGGTCACAACCTCACAATTCATACACCACATGCAGTGTCAGCCTTGCTAAATTCTGCCCAAACCAGGCACGTCTCATCAGCGCGGTTTACAAGATGGGAATTGGCACTAATGGCCCCCGTAAACATCACCATAAGGAGATGCAGTGCATTAAATCCTGCAACATATCTCCCAGGTGTGCCTGGACAGGCACAAAGGGTGGAGGATGAGAGTGGTGGGGAAGGAGAATATAACACAAAGGAAGACACACATGATTGTATGGAATATTTGACCCAAAATTTTACCGCAAGGCCTGACATCAGTGACAATCCACTGGAAGATGTAGATCTAACTTTCTACACGGACGGTAGTTGTCATAGACAGTCAGACTCGGGAGACTTGTGTACTGGATACGCAGTCGTAGATGACCAAGGCACCATAGAAGCGGAACCGCTAGGCCCACCTCACTCAGCCCAGGTTGCTGAACTGGTCGCCCTAACCAGAGCATGTGAATTGGCTAAGGGCAAATCAGCCAATATCTACACCGACTCTAGATACGCATTCGGGGTAGTCCATGATTTCGGAGCCCTATGGCGCCTCAGAAATTTCATGACGGCAGCTGGTACACCGATAGCGCATGCAGCTCACATCAAAAGGCTTCTAACAGCGATACAGGAACCCGACAGAGTGGCTGTTATCAAGTGTAAAGCACACACATATAGCCAGGACCCAGTATCACTTGGTAACAGCCGAGCAGACGAAGCAGCTAAGTTAGCAGCTGGTACCCCCAGACAGACAGACACCACACAACTGATGGTATTTAATACCATCAACACACAGAAGTTGTGTGAGATGCAAAATTTGTGTTCCACACAGGAAAAGGCAGTCTGGAAGGCAAAGGGATATGGCCAGGAGTCCTCAGGACTCTGGACAGATGGACAAGGTAAACCGGTGGCCCCCAGAGCATATCTCCCATGTTTAGCTGAGGCAGCTCACCGGCTGACTCATCTGGGCAAGGAGGGAATGTGCAAGTTGGTAAGAGCATATTGGTGCGCCCCAGGATTTTCATCTCATGCAGGTAAGAGAGCAATGTCATGCCTTACCTGTTTGAGAAAGAACATCGGAAAAGCAATACCAACAGAACCATCTCATATCCCACCAGCAGGCGGCCCTTTCCAGGTAATACAGATTGACTTCATTCAATTACCCCCTTGTCGAAATTTGAAATATGTACTTGTTTGTATAGATGTTTTCTCAAATTGGGTCGAAGCATTTCCTACGGCCACAAATACCGCCATGTTTACTGCTAAGAAAATTGTGCAGGAATTTGTATGTAGGTATGGTATCCCTAGAATAATTGAAAGTGATAGGGGTACCCATTTTACAGGTGATGTCTTTCAAGGAATGTGTAACTTGATGGGAATTAATAGCAAGCTGCACACTCCATACCGTCCACAGGCGAGTGCGAAGGTAGAAAGAGTGAACAGCACTATTAAAAATAAACTGAGCAAAGTTATGGCAGAAACAGGATTGACATGGCCAGAAGCTCTACCCATTGTACTGTACAGCATCAGAACCACTCCCAGGTCCCCTCTTAATCTGTCTCCCTTTGAAATCTTGTTTGGTCGACAACCGCATGTTATGATTAACCCTCAGGATGATTTGAAGTGTAACAATGAAGTGACTGTAAAGTACTTGATTAACATGAGTAAACAGCTAAGGAATCAAAATGATAATTTGAAGTTGGTGATTCCTGATTTACCAGATAGTAATTGTCATGACATTGAACCTGGGGATTATGTAATGATACGGAATTTTCTACGCTCAGGTTGCCTTATTGACAGATGGGAAGGACCATACCAAGTCTTATTGACTAGCACTACAGCATTGAAGGTTGCTGAGAGAGAGACTTGGGTTCATTCCTCCCATTGTAAGAAGGTTGCTGATCCAGAGAGGTCCCGTGATAAGGAACAGACGGTAGAGGAAGTTGTATCACTGGAGTGTCTGTTCCAGGAGGACTGAGGCGGCACCTGAGCATCGAGAATCACAAGATCAAAAGCAGTTGTCGATTCCTTGTTCCCTTTTATTGTTTTTCTCCACTTCCCATCCCCCCTCCCTCAAATTATTTTTCCCCCTTCTCATTCTTCTTCGTTTCCTCCTATAAGATGGACTTGCCCCAAGAGACTGTGATCCGGATTTTCCTGTTGACCATGATGTTGACCAGAGCAGTCTGTTCCGGCGAGAGTACCATGGAGGTCGAGAGAGGTTCTGGAATGGGTTCTGATGACAGAGATGGAGGCATAGTTTCCCAAGAACAACATAATCAACAAGCAAAGGCGAGTATCAGAAAACGATCCGATAGCATTGACCATAGAAGGAATTGTGAAGGATTGTTAGCTGAAGAAAACTGTATCTGTAGGCTCTGTGACAACGTAGTTGAGGATGGGTGCATTAAGAAATGCCAATCCAGTTTTAATATCCACATGGACCGGCATCCTTTGAGTGACTATCACTCCTTAGTGGGTAGTGTGTTAAATCAAACAGATTGTTGGGTATGCTCTCAAGTACCTCAAGGTCATAGCAAATCAGGACTAGTACCATTTCCTTTAACGATAGGGGAGGTACTTGAGCTAAGTGGTGGGAGGCCGGTGGACAGGAGGTTTAATATCTCCAGTCCTCCTAGTTTGAAGCTCCGCCAATATCATGTGGATAGATCCCTCATATGTTTTAACATTTCCAATCCCCGAAAGCCGGGAAATTGGGAAGTGTCATGGAGTAACCAAACCATGACCTTTTCATATAGAGCAGATAGAATGCCGACAGATACAGAGCTTGTACGCCACATAGCCAGTAGAGGAAAATCTTTCCGATATAGGTATACCCTAGGAAATAGGATTACGAGAGTTGGAGAGGTATCACCAGGATACTGTGCACATATCGTACAAGCTGATACGTGTACTAGACAGATGGGAGAATTAGGGTTAGGAGATTTCACATGGAAGATGTGTAATATGGTTATGTCCTACTCCGTCCCATATGTTCTCCCCGATGATGCATATTTCATATGCGGGAGGAAGGCGTATAAGTGGCTTGCCCCAAACTCTGAAGGATTGTGTTATATTGGAAGAGTACTGCCTGAAGTAATGACTGTATCACATGCCAAAATGAAGGATATACACCGTGTTGCCCAAGCTCCTTATACTCACACCCATTACGAGCACGTAGTTAAACGGCACCTGATAGAAAGAACAGAGCATCCGGCCTCTGACATGATCCATGAATCCACCGGGATTCAGGTTCTAATCGCGTTAGATTTCACTCGCACCGCCAGAGGAGTGTTGAATTATAAATACATATCTGCGCTCGCAAATTTGTTAGACAATATCACAGAAATGTATGATGACACGTTTAGGTATACTGGAAGAGAACTTCAAGCTTATAAAACAGAACTGGTTCAGCATAGAATGATTCTCAATTATCTCACGGCAGTAACAGGTGGATATTGTGTCACACTGGCAACGCAGTACGGCGTGAAATGTTGCACATATATTACAAATAGTACCGAGGACCCGGTCGAGGTCATAGACCAAAAGATGGACGATATTCTCCAACTGAAGTGGGAATTTCGCAGGAGACACAATCTCACCCTTGCTGCTGTGAGTAATGAGCTGACTGGTTGGGTGTCATGGTTGAACCCGCGAAATTGGTTCTCCGGTTTAGGAGAATGGGCTCAAGGAGTCATAATGGATGTAGGGAAGTTTCTCCTATGTATCTTAGGTGTTATCATAACGATTGGCTTGATATTTAGATGCGGTCAGGCTTTAATGAAGTGCAAACGAAGTACCAGGGTGATGAGTTTAAGGAGTGAGGAAACTGTAATTCCCATGGATTTGATTTATGACCCAAATGTAGAAACAATGATGTGATGAAAATGCGATTTCTACGGTCCGTTTCTTTCACCTGTTTTTCCGTTTTCCTCCAAGGTAAAAAGACCCACTTGGACGAGGAATTTGATGAGCCGATATACAGACAACAGATGGATTAAAGAAGAAGTTTTGACAACCTGATACACAGATTTTTGATGAACTTTGCCATAGATCCCCAGTTTCCCTAGAAATTTTAAAATTACGCTAGCCCAACACTTTTGTAAATCTATGGACATTGACAAAGCTTTTGCTCGCACCTTATGGGCAAAAGCACAAAGAAGACTGCATTCAACAGACACCGAACAAGACTTCAACCGACAAATGTTCATTTACCTGACATAGAATACCACTGCATTTACCGTAATTATGTCTTTTCTTCATCTCTACAACCTTCAGGTAATTACACACATAGTATAGGGAATACAGGCACAGATACCAGCAATCACATATTCCCCCATTCATGTATCATCAACTAAAATGTGCTCCCCATTTTGTTCAAAATCCGAAAAGAGCTCGGTAAAGTTTGACAGCCCATCCACAGACCCGTACCACGGGATAAGAAGGAATTCAAATGTATACTTCGCAATGCCTCGAAGCTTGATTTAAAACACGTACGGCACGATGATACATGACCCCCAAGCACGGATTCATACACACATACTTCAGCTATCACACTAGGTCATACCCTTTTCCTACCTTCTCCTCTCCTCCCCTACCCAACCATGTAAATGTATTAACCCCTGACATATATTTTTCTCTTTTTGAAATGTTTTAGGAAGTGGCAGTTATTGTTGACTGCCAAAGGGTGGACTGTCAAAGTCAGAAAAATATCTCTATGCACACTGCCATATTTGCACCTCACACAGGTCTGCGCTGCGCATGCGTGCGCTCTCCCGTGCGTGCGCATACTCGCTGTGCGGGCACCCGCGGGCGCGCGGTATGTGCATTTACGGTAGAGTTCATGTGTTCGTAGCGTGCGACTCAATCGTTACATATTTCCACTATATAATGTATTTTGTAGATCATGGTCCCTTTGATAGATTCTGAAAGTTTGGTTAATGTAGAATGTTCATGAACAGAGAAATCCCTCTTTGTTTGATACGAAGGGTCAGACAGGAGTAATACAGTGGTGTTTAGTACCCATCGGAAGAGTATTTAATTAGCAATATTCCGGTGTTGGTTTGAAGCGGATTAATCGCTCGTGCGAATAGTTATGGACATAAGAAGTTTATGAACATTTACTGTATTTGCACTTACTTATCCATGCGGCGGGAAACCCAGTTTCCCTCCCACCTGAGCTGTTGGAAATAGTCACGGCCCACCTGTATGAATCAACCTATGACCTTTTGTTATAATGCGAGGAGGAATTCCTGTGTCCAATGAACAATGAGATTGTAGGGACCATTGAATTGTATTGTGTGTGGGGCATAAATAGACAAGCCGATCACATCCAGCTTTCACTCTTCAACGGTTATCATTGCTGAAAATTGGGAGCTGGATGTCCAGAGGCGCAGGCGATCGTTTCCTTTGTGCGTAAGTTTTCTCCGCAATCATATTGTCTTTCTTGATGTTATGGGCCATTTCTCTCTCTCTCTCTCTTCTCTTCTTTCTCTCGTACTCTCCTAAACGTAATAGTATTGTATTGTATTTCCTGTGTAGTTATCTGGTTAGGTAGTCTATGTTATATTGTAGTGTATGACTTGTATTGTATTAATTCTTTTGCAAGTATAACATCCATAATATATATATTAGGCGTTGGACCCTAAGCACGGTATCTGTGTATTTCTTATAGTGTTAAGTATTCACAGAGCGTCGGTGATGCTCAAACAGCTTTTAAGTTAATAAGGTTACACTGTGTTGCATCTACACCCTATCTCTACACTGAGGTTTTACTGCATATTACATTGTTTATGGTTTAGATTTAAAGGTTTAACATTGTGAGCGTCAGCACCGCTGGTGATCTCCTCGTGGTCCCGAGCGTCCGCTACGCTATAGCGAATGATTACGTTAGTCGGCAGCCAACAGCGTGCCTGCCTGTGATCTCTCGGCCGTGAGCGAATGTGACGCTAGAGCGTCTCGACCACGGCTAAGCGATCGTTACGCGACGAGCGTACCCTTACGGTACTCCATACGTAAATAGCGTACAGTGTTCTTAGACCTCATAAAGGGTTTTATATAAGATAAATATTTAGCTTTATCACTGCACTGTTCCAAACCAATTAAAGAAAATTAAACCTCTTACATTAAAACTGAGATTTTATAGTTTATCACACATCACCATTAATATATGAATATTATTTTTATTTTTAACTAGAGATGGGCGGCGGGCACTTTTCGTGTTTTGTGTTTTGGTTCTAATTCCATTTTCGTGTTTTGGTTTTGGCTTGGTTTTGCCAAAACCACCCTTTCGTGTTTTGGTTTTGATTTTGGATCTGGATGATTTTTGGAAAAAAAACATAAAAACATCTAAAATCACAGAATTTGGGGGTAATTTTGCTCCTACAGTATTATTAACCTCAATAACAATAATTTCCACTCATTTTCAGTCTATTCTGAACACCTCACACCTCACAATATTGTTTTTAGGCCTAAAAGCTGCACAGAGGTGGCTGTATGACTAAGCTAAGTGACACAAGTGTGCGGCACAAACACCTGGCCCATCTAGGAGTGGCACTGCAGTTTCAGACAAGATGGCACTATTCAAAAACTAGTCCCCAAATAGCACATGATGCAAAGAAGAAAAAGAGGTGCAATTAGGTAGCTGGATGGCCAAGCTAAGCGACACAAGTTTGCGACAAAAACACCTGGCCCTTCTAGGAGTGAAACTGCAGTTACAGACAGGATGGCAGATTTAAAAAATAGGCCCCAAACAGCACATGATGCAAAGAAGAAAAAGAGGTGCAATGAGGTAGCTGTATGACTAAGCTAAGCGACACAAGTGTGCGGCACAAACACCTGGCCCAACTAGGACTGACACTGCACTGGCAGACAGGATGGCAGATTTAAAAAAAATAGGCCCCAAACAGCACATGATGCAAAGAAGAAAAAGAGGTGCAATGAGGTAGCTGGATGTGTAATAGTACCAGTTGTAATAGTACCCCTGTGTGGGAGTGGAGTCGTACCTACTTTCTCCAGATGACTCTTGCGGCTTTCAGACCTTTCACGACCCTTTCCTCTTGAGCCTGTGGCAGAAGAATAGTCACCCCAAAGAGGACCCCACGGGTAAAGAAGATGTAATTGGATGGTGACAGGACATTTATTAAATTTTAGAGGATAGAAAGTCACTGTACAACGTTCTCAAATGCCGGCTAATAAGCCGACTCTACTTCCGAAGACACATGGTGGAATATCACATATCATTTGCGTAATAGGCATTAGTATTATCACATATTATTGGCATACTACGCATTAGTATTATCACATCCTCAACATGAGTGCTTTTCGGAATATAAAGAAAAACCCAAATACCGTTTAGCTGGGTTGGTTCAAGAAGGTACAAACAATAGACTAACGAGCCACTAGGTGGCGGTATGAACTCTAATAGGGGAAGTCTCTGACTATACTCGATCCGAAGAAGTCCAATCAAAGGTTTAGATGAACCCCCAAAGTCACCTTGCATATGGGAGTAAGTGGCAGATAACTTAAGGCGGCACTTGGTATGGGTCAGCGTAGTGACAGTTTGTAGGTAAATGTTACCATTAGTTAGCAGATTTTGTGGAAGATTCAGGCATTTAGACTGGTAACCTGCAGATAGCAGCTGGGCTTAGTTAAGTGGTAGGCAGAAAACGGCTGTCTGTGGGCAAAGTGGAAAGTCTTATGCAACGCTGAGGTGTAAACTCAGGGGGACTACCCCTTGCTTGTTTCACTAGGGAGGCAGAGGCTGCGTAGTTTCGTGGTGTGGTGTACCCCTCACCAAGGGACTTGTCTCTGTGGCAGTGTGTCTCTTTGTGTCAACTCTGGGTGAGCTGTGCATATAGAGGGTACCTGGCTCCTGTGATCTCGGTAGTGACTCATCTGCTGGGATTCCCCAGGTACTGCTACAGCTGCTGAGATTTCCCTTCTTCCCCTTTGCTGCGGCTGGCGGCTCCTCTCTCCGCTCAGTTACAGCCTGTCTCAAGGGGCGGTGTGCTGCTGCGGCGGGCGGCTCGGCTACTGGTGGCTGCGGGTAACAGCTGGCCTCCCCTGACCTGCTCCCGGTGGTCTCACGCTGCGAGACTGCGGCGGGCGGCTCTGCTCACGGTGGCTGGGGTTAGCGGCTGGCCTCTCCTCCTCTGCTCCTGACGCGTGGCTGACGGGTCTCTTCTCCCGGTGGCTGCGGGTAGCGGCCCCCTCCGGCGCACACACTCTACGGCGGTGATCAGCCTACGGATCTACACTCCACAGTGTAGATCCTTATACTGCTGCGCGCTCTCCCCTGTGCTACGGTCATCAGTCAAGGGTCTGCCTTTCACGCCAACCCGCCTCCTCTTTTATCCCGGGTCCTCCTTCTTCTTCCCGCGCACTGCCCAGCCAGTCGGATGGGATCTCGGACCTCCCGCTTTCTGACGTGAAGCGGAGGGTCCTGGGTCCCAAATCCCCAGCTGTTCACCAGGTACTGCAGACAATAGGTTTTAACCCTATCAGTGTCCTTTCCTAAAAGTCTCTCAGGTAGTTCTTGCTGCCAATATGGCTGCATGACATGCAGCAGGGATACCCACACTGGGTATCACAGATGACTTTGTTAAATGACACAAGTGTGCGGCACAAACACCTGGCCCATCTAGGAGTGACAATGCAGTGGCAGACAGGATGGCAGATTGAAAAAATATGCCCGAAACAGCACATGATGCAAAGAAGAAAAAGAGGTGCAATGAGGTAGCTGGATGGCCAAGCTAAGTGACACAAGTGTGTGGCACAAACACCTGGCCCATCTAGAAGTGGCACTGCAGTTACAGACAGAATGGCACTTAGTCCCCAAATAGCACATGATGTAAAGAAGAAAAAGAGGTGCAAGATGGTATTGTCCTTGGGCCCTTCCACCCACCCTTATGTTGTATAAACAGTAGAGATGAGCGGGTTCGGTTTCTCTGAAACCGAACCCGCACGAACTTCATGTTTTTTTTACGGGTCCGAGCAGACTCGGATCCTCCCGCCTTGCTCGGTTAACCCGAGCGCGCCCGAACGTCATCATGACGCTGTCGGATTCTCGCGAGACTCGGATTCTATATAAGGAGCCGCGCGTCGCCGCCATTTTCACACGTGCATTGAGATTGATAGGGAGAGGACGTGGCTGGCGTCCTCTCCATTAGAAATTAGATTAGAAGAGAGAGAGAGATTGTGCAGAGTCAGACAGAGTTTACCACAGTGACCAGTGCAGTTGTTGTTAGTTAACTTTTATTTATTTTAATATAATATATCCGTTCTCTGCTATATCCGTTCTCTGCCTGAAAAAAAACGATACACAGCAGCAGCCAGTCACACAGTGTGACTCAGTCTGTGTGCACTCAGCTCAGCCCAGTGTGCTGCACATCAATGTATAAAAGGCAAAGCTTATAATAATTGTGGGGGAGACTGGGGAGCACTGCAGGTTGTTATAGCAGGAGCCCCCAGGAGTACATAATATTATATTAATTTAAAATTAAACAGTGCACACTTTTGCTGCAGGAGTGCCACTGCCAGTGTGACTAGTGGTGACCAGTGCCTGACCACCAGTATAGTAGTATATTGTTGTATGTATTGTATACTATCTCTTTATCAACCAGTCTATATTAGCAGCAGACACAGTACAGTGCGGTAGTTCACGGCTGTGGCTACCTCTGTGTCGGCAGTCGGAACTCGGCAGGCAGTCCGTCCATCCATAATTGTATTACAATATATACCACCTAACCGTGGTATTTTTTTTTCTTTCTTTATACCGTCGTCATAGTGTCATACTAGTTGTTACGAGTATACTACTATCTCTTTATCAACCAGTGTACAGTGCGGTAGTTCACGGCTGTGGCTACCTCTGTGTCGGCAGTCGGCAGGCAGTCCGTCCATCCATAATTGTATTATTATTATAATATATACCACCTAACTGTGGTATTTTTTTTTCTTTCTTTATACCGTCGTCATAGTGTCATACTAGTTGTTACGAGTATACTACTATCTCTTTATCAACCAGTGTACAGTGCGGTAGTTCACGGCTGTGGCTACCTCTGTGTCGGCAGTCGGCAGGCAGTCCGTCCATCCATAATTGTATTATTATTATAATATATACCACCTAACCGTGGTTTTTTTTTCATTCTTTATACCGTCGTCATAGTGTCATACTAGTTGTTACGAGTATACTACTATCTCTTTATCAACCAGTGTACAGTGCGGTAGTTCACGGCTGTGGCTACCTCTGTGTCGGCACTCGGCAGGCAGTCCGTCCATCCATAATTGTATTATTATTATAATATATACCACCTAACCGTGGTTTTTTTTTCATTCTTTATACCGTCGTCATAGTGTCATACTAGTTGTTACGAGTATACTACTATCTCTTTATCAACCAGTGTACAGTGCGGTAGTTCACGGCTGTGGCTACCTCTGTGTCGGCAGTCGGCAGGCAGTCCGTCCATCCATAATTGTATTATTATTATAATATATACCACCTAACTGTGGTATTTTTTTTTCTTTCTTTATACCGTCGTCATAGTGTCATACTAGTTGTTACGAGTATACTACTATCTCTTTATCAACCAGTGTACAGTGCGGTAGTTCACGGCTGTGGCTACCTCTGTGTCGGCAGTCGGCAGGCAGTCCGTCCATCCATAATTGTATTATTATTATAATATATACCACCTAACTGTGGTATTTTTTTTTCTTTCTTTATACCGTCGTCATAGTGTCATACTAGTTGTTACGAGTATACTACTATCTCTTTATCAACCAGTGTACAGTGCGGTAGTTCACGGCTGTGGCTACCTCTGTGTCGGCAGTCGGCAGGCAGTCCGTCCATCCATAATTGTATTATTATTATAATATATACCACCTAACCGTGGTTTTTTTTTCATTCTTTATACCGTCGTCATAGTGTCATACTAGTTGTTACGAGTATACTACTATCTCTTTATCAACCAGTGTACAGTGCGGTAGTTCACGGCTGTGGCTACCTCTGTGTCGGCACTCGGCAGGCAGTCCGTCCATCCATAATTGTATTATTATTATAATATATACCACCTAACCGTGGTTTTTTTTTCATTCTTTATACCGTCGTCATAGTGTCATACTAGTTGTTACGAGTATACTACTATCTCTTTATCAACCAGTGTACAGTGCGGTAGTTCACGGCTGTGGCTACCTCTGTGTCGGCAGTCGGCAGGCAGTCCGTCCATCCATAATTGTATTATTATTATAATATATACCACCTAACTGTGGTATTTTTTTTTCTTTCTTTATACCGTCGTCATAGTGTCATACTAGTTGTTACGAGTATACTACTATCTCTTTATCAACCAGTGTACAGTGCGGTAGTTCACGGCTGTGGCTACCTCTGTGTCGGCAGTCGGCAGGCAGTCCGTCCATCCATAATTGTATTATTATTATAATATATACCACCTAACCGTGGTTTTTTTATACCACCTAACCGTGGCAGTCCGTCCATAATTGTATAATAGTATCCAATCCATCCATCTCCATTGTTTACCTGAGGTGCCTTTTAGTTCTGCCTATAAAATATGGAGAACAAAAAAGTTGAGGTTCCAAAATTAGGGAAAGATCAAGATCCACTTCCACCTCGTGCTGAAGCTGCTGCCACTAGTCATGGCCGAGACGATGAAATGCCAGCAACGTCGTCTGCCAAGGCCGATGCCCAATGTCATAGTACAGAGCATGTCAAATCCAAAACACCAAATATCAGAAAAAAAAGGACTCCAAAACCTAAAATAAAATTGTCGGAGGAGAAGCGTAAACTTGCCAATATGCCATTTACCACACGGAGTGGCAAGGAACGGCTGAGGCCCTGGCCTATGTTCATGGCTAGTGGTTCAGCTTCACATGAGGATGGAAGCACTCAGCCTCTCGCTAGAAAACTGAAAAGACTCAAGCTGGCAAAAGCACCGCAAAGAACTGTGCGTTCTTTGAAATCCCAAATCCACAAGGAGAGTCCAATTGTGTCGTTTGCGATGCCTGACCTTCCCAACACTGGACGTGAAGAGCATGCGCCTTCCACTATTTGCATGCCCCCTGCAAGTGCTGGAAGGAGCACCCGCAGTCCAGTTCCTGATAGTCAGATTGAAGATGTCAGTGTTGAAGTACACCAGGATGAGGAGGATATGGGTGTTGCTGGCGCTGGGGAGGAAATTGACCAGGAGGATTCTGATGGTGAGGTGGTTTGTTTAAGTCAGGCACCCGGGGAGACACCTGTTGTCCGTGGGAGGAATATGGCCGTTGACATGCCAGGTGAAAATACCAAAAAAATCAGCTCTTCGGTGTGGAGGTATTTCACCAGAAATGCGGACAACAGGTGTCAAGCCGTGTGTTCCCTTTGTCAAGCTGTAATAAGTAGGGGTAAGGACGTTAACCACCTCGGAACATCCTCCCTTATACGTCACCTGCAGCGCATTCATAATAAGTCAGTGACAAGTTCAAAAACTTTGGGTGACAGCGGAAGCAGTCCACTGACCAGTAAATCCCTTCCTCTTGTAACCAAGCTCACGCAAACCACCCCACCAACTCCCTCAGTGTCAATTTCCTCCTTCCCCAGGAATGCCAATAGTCCTGCAGGCCATGTCACTGGCAAGTCTGACGAGTCCTCTCCTGCCTGTGATTCCTCCGATGCATCCTTGCGTGTAACGCCTACTGCTGCTGGCGCTGCTGTTGTTGCCGCTGGGAGTCGATGGTCATCCCAGAGGGGAAGTCGTAAGCCCACTTGTACTACTTCCAGTAAGCAATTGACTGTTCAACAGTCCTTTGCGAGGAAGATGAAATATCACAGCAGTCATCCTACTGCAAAGCGGATAACTGAGTCCTTGACAACTATGTTGGTGTTAGACGTGCGTCCGGTATCCGCCGTTAGTTCACAGGGAACTAGACAATTTATTGAGGCAGTGTGCCCCCGTTACCAAATACCATCTAGGTTCCACTTCTCTAGGCAGGCGATACCGAGAATGTACACGGACGTCAGAAAAAGACTCACCAGTGTCCTAAAAAATGCAGTTGTACCCAATGTCCACTTAACCACGGACATGTGGACAAGTGGAGCAGGGCAGGGTCAGGACTATATGACTGTGACAGCCCACTGGGTAGATGTATGGACTCCCGCCGCAAGAACAGCAGCGGCGGCACCAGTAGCAGCATCTCGCAAACGCCAACTCTTTCCTAGGCAGGCTACGCTTTGTATCACCGCTTTCCAGAATACGCACACAGCTGAAAACCTCTTACGGCAACTGAGGAAGATCATCGCGGAATGGCTTACCCCAATTGGACTCTCCTGTGGATTTGTGGCATCGGACAACGCCAGCAATATTGTGTGTGCATTAAATATGGGCAAATTCCAGCACGTCCCATGTTTTGCACATACCTTGAATTTGGTGGTGCAGAATTTTTTAAAAAACGACAGGGGCGTGCAAGAGATGCTGTCGGTGGCCAGAAAAATTGCGGGACACTTTCGGCGTACAGGCACCACGTACAGAAGACTGGAGCACCACCAAAAACTACTGAACCTGCCCTGCCATCATCTGAAGCAAGAAGTGGTAACGAGGTGGAATTCAACCCTCTATATGCTTCAGAGGTTGGAGGAGCAGCAAAAGGCCATTCAAGCCTATACAATTGAGCACGATATAGGAGATGGAATGCACCTGTCTCAAGTGCAGTGGAGAATGATTTCAACGTTGTGCAAGGTTCTGATGCCCTTTGAACTTGCCACACGTGAAGTCAGTTCAGACACTGCCAGCCTGAGTCAGGTCATTCCCCTCATCAGGCTTTTGCAGAAGAAGCTGGAGGCATTGAAGAAGGAGCTAACACGGAGCGATTCCGCTAGGCATGTGGGACTTGTGGATGCAGCCCTTAATTCGCTTAACAAGGATTCACGGGTGGTCAATCTGTTGAAATCAGAGCACTACATTTTGGCCACCGTGCTCGATCCTAGATTTAAAGCCTACCTTGGATCTCTCTTTCCGGCAGACACAGGTCTGCTGGGGTTGAAAGACCTGCTGGTGACAAAATTGTCAAGTCAAGCGGAACGCGACCTGTCAACATCTCCTCCTTCACATTCTCCCGCAACTGGGGGTGCGAGGAAAAGGCTCAGAATTCCGAGCCCACCCGCTGGCGGTGATGCAGGGCAGTCTGGAGCGACTGCTGATGCTGACATCTGGTCCGGACTGAAGGACCTGACAACGATTACGGACATGTCGTCTACTGTCACTGCATATGATTCTCTCAACATTGATAGAATGGTGGAGGATTATATGAGTGACCGCATCCAAGTAGGCACGTCACACAGTCCGTACTTATACTGGCAGGAAAAAGAGGCAATTTGGAGGCCCTTGCACAAACTGGCTTTATTCTACCTAAGTTGCCCTCCCACAAGTGTGTACTCCGAAAGAGTGTTTAGTGCCGCCGCTCACCTTGTCAGCAATCGGCGTACGAGGTTACATCCAGAAAATGTGGAGAAGATGATGTTCATTAAAATGAATTATAATCAATTCCTCCGCGGAGACATTGACCAGCAGCAATTGCCTCCACAAAGTACACAGGGAGCTGAGATGGTGGATTCCAGTGGGGACGAATTGATAATCTGTGAGGAGGGGGATGTACACGGTGATATATCGGAGGGTGAAGATGAGGTGGACATCTTGCCTCTGTAGAGCCAGTTTGTGCAAGGAGAGATTAATTGCTTCTTTTTTGGGGGGGGTCCAAACCAACCCGTCATATCAGTCACAGTCGTGTGGCAGACCCTGTCACTGAAATGATGGGTTGGTTAAAGTGTGCATGTCCTGTTTTGTTTATACAACATAAGGGTGGGTGGGAGGGCCCAAGGATAATTCCATCTTGCACCTCTTTTTTCTTTTCTTTTTCTTTGCATCATGTGCTGATTGGGGAGGGTTTTTTGGAAGGGACATCCTGCGTGACACTGCAGTGCCACTGCTAGATGGGCCCGGTGTTTGTGTCGGCCACTAGGGTCGCTTATCTTTCTCACACAGTCAGCTACCTCATTGCGCCTCTTTTTTTCTTTGCGTCATGTGCTGTTTGGGGAGGGTTTTTTGGAAGGGACATCCTGCGTGACACTGCAGTGCCACTCCTAGATGGGCCCGGTGTTTGTGTCGGCCACTAGGGTCGCTTATCTTACTCACACAGCGACCTCGGTGCAAATTTTAGGACTAAAAATAATATTGTGAGGTGTGATGTGTTCAGAATAGGCTGAAAATGAGTGTAAATTATGTTTTTTGAGGTTAATAATACTTTGGGATCAAAATTACCCCCAAATTCTATGATTTAAGCTGTTTTTTAGGGTTTTTTGAAAAAAACACCCGAATCCAAAACACACCCGAATCCGACAAAAAAAATTCGGTGAGGTTTTGCCAAAACGCGGTCGAACCCAAAACACGGCCGCGGAACCGAACCCAAAACCAAAACACAAAACCCGAAAAATTTCAGGCGCTCATCTCTAATAAACAGGTCATGCACACTTTAACAAACCAATCAATTCAGCGACAGGGTCTGCCACACGACTGTGGCTGAAATGACTGGTTTGTTTGGGCCCCCACCAAAAAAGAAGCAATCAATCTCTCCTTGCACAAACTGGCTCTACAGAGGCAAGATGTCCACCTCATCATCATCCTCCGATTCCTCACCCTTTTCACTGTGTACATCCTCTTCACTGAGTATTAATTCGTACCCACTGGAATCCACCAACACAGGTCCCTGTGTACTTTCTGGAGGTAATTGCTGGTAAAGGTCTTCTCGGAGGACTTTATAATTAATTTTGATGAACATCATCTTCTCCACATTTAGTGGAAGTAACCGCCGATCGCTGTCAAGGTTACCGGCTGCACTAAACACTTTTTCGGAGTCCACACTGTAGGGGGGCAACAGGTAAAATAAAGCCAGTTTGTGCAAGGGCCTCCAAATGGCCTATTTTTGCTGCCAGTATACGTACGGACTGTCTGACATGCCTACTTGGATGCTGTCACTCATATAATCCTCCACCATTCTTTCAATGGTGACAGAATCAAATGCAGTGACAGTAGGCATGTCAGTAATCGTTGGCAGGTCCTTCATTCCGGACTAGATATCAGCTTTTGCTCCTGAATGCCCTGCATCACCGCCAGCGGGTGGGCTAGGAAATCTTATTGTTTTCCTTGCAGCCCCAGTGGCGGGAGAAATTGAAGGAGGAGCTGTTGACGGGTCATGTTCCGCTTGAGTTGACAATTTACTAACCAGCAGGTCTTTGCAGCTCTGCACACTTGTGTCTGCTGGAAAGAGAGATACAATGTAGGCTTTAAACCTAGGATCGAGCACGGTGGTCAAAATGTAGTGCTCTGATTCCAACAGATTGACCACCCTTGAATCTTGGCAAAGCGAATGAAGGGATCCATCCACAAGTCCCACCTGCCTAGCAGAATCGCTCCGTCTTAGCTCCTCCTTCAATTTATCCAGCTGCTTCTGCAAAAGCCTGATGAGGGGAATGACCTGACTCAAGCTGGCAGTGTCTGAACTGACTTCACGTGTGGCAAGTTCGAAGGGTTGGAGAACCTTGCACAAGACGTTAATCATTCTCCACTGCGCTTGAGTCAGGTGCATTACCCCTCCTTTGCCTATATCGTAGGTGGATGTATAGGCTTGAATGGCCTTTTGCTGCTCCTCCATCCTCTGAAGCATATAGAGTGTTGAATTCTACCTCGTTACCACCTCTTGCTTCAGTTGATGGCGGGGCTGGTGACGGTTTGCTGGTGCTCCAGTCTTCGGCGCGCAGTGGCAGAATACCGAAAGTGGCCCACAATTTTTCGGGCCACTGACAGCATCTCCTGCACACCCCTCTTATTTTTCAAAAAATTCTGCACCACAAAATTAATTGTATGTGCAAAACATGGGACATGCTGGAATTTGCCCAGATGTAATGCACGCACAATATTGGTGGCATGGTCCTATATCACATATCCCCAGAAGAGTCCAATTGGGGTAAGCCATTCTGCGATGATGTTCCTCAGTTTCCGTAACAGGTTGTCAGCTGTGTGCCTCTTAAGGAAAGCGGTGATACATAGCATAGCCTGCCTAGGAACGAGTTGGCATTTGCAAGATGCTGCTACTGGTGCCGCTGCGGGAGGCCATACATCTACCCAGTGGGCAGTTACAGAACCTAGATGGGATTTGATACCGGGGACAGACTATCTTCTTCAAATCTCTAAGTGCCACTGAACTAATGGTATATACCGGACGCACCTCTAACACCAACATAGCTGTCAAGGACTCAGTTATCCGCTTTGCAAAAGGATGACTGCTGTCATATTTCATCTTCCTCGCAAAGGACTGTTGGACAGTCAATTGCTAACTGGAAGTAGTACAAGTGGTCTTCTGACTTCCCCTCTGGGATGACGATCAACTCCTAGCAGAAACAACAGCAGCGGCAGCAACAACCGTAACACTCAAGGTTCCTACGGAGGATTCCGGTTAGGAGAGAATTCCATCAATCTTGACAGTGACATGGCCTGCAGGACTACGGACGTTCCTGACTGAGGAAGAAGTTGACGTTAAGGGAGTTGGTGGTGTGGCTTGCAGGAGCATGGGTACAGGAGGATGAAGGGATTTAGGTGTCAGTTGACTGCTTATGCTCTTACCCAAAGTTTTATAACTTGACACTGACTTCTGATAAATGTGCAGCCGGTGACATATAAGAGAGGATGTTCCGAGGTGGTTAACATCCTTACCCCCTACTTATTACAGATTGACAGAGGCAACAGATGGCTTGACACCTGTTGTCCAGATTTGTGGAGAAATAATTCCACACCGAAGAGGTGGCTTTTTTGGTAGTTTGCCCAGGCATCACAATGGGCTTCTTCGTCCCAAGGACAACAGGTGTCTCACCTGGTGCCTGACTTAAACAAACCACATCACCATCAGAATCCTCATCGTCAACTTCCTCCTCAGCACCAGCAACACCCATATCCTCATCCTGGTGTACTTCAACAGTGACGTCTTCAATTTGAATATCAAGAACTGGACTGTGGGTGCTCTTTCCAGCACTTGCAGGGGGCGTGCAAATGGTGGAAGGAGCCAACTCTTACCGTCCAGTGTTGGGAAGGTCAGGCATCGCAACCGCCGACACACTTGGACTCTCCTTGGGGATTTGTGATACCATCTCAGAGCACACAGTTCTTTTGTGAGCTCTTTCCAGATTACCTCTTTTAATTTTTCTAGCGGGAGGATGTGGGCTTCCATCGTCATGTGAAGCTGAACCACTAGCCATGTACATAGGCCAGGGCCTCAGCCATTCCTTGCCACTCCCTGTCGTAAATGGCATATTGGCAAGTTTACGTTTCTCCTCAGACGATTGAAATTTATTTTTTCGGTTCTTTTTACTGAACTTTGTCTTTTTGGATTTTACATGCCTTCTACTATCACATTGGGCATCGGCCTTGGCAGACGACGTTGATGGCATTTCATCGTCTATGTCATGGCTAGTGGCAGCAGCTTCAGTACTAGGAAGAAGTGGTTCTACTTGATCTTTCCCTATTTTCTCCTCAAAATTTTTGTTCTCCAATATTTTTTGGGAGTTATATGAGACGATATGCGGCACAGGAATGACTGGAATGATTGATGAGACAGGACACTACCACTGGTCTGATGCAGCACAAAAGGTTGTTGTTATAATTATTATACTGCAGCAGTGGACATATAGCAGCAGCATATATCGTCACTGGAATTACGGATGACACAGGACACTACCACTGGTCTGATGCAGCACAACAGGTTGTTGTTATAATTGTTATACTGCAGCAGTGGACATATAGCAGCAGCGTATATCGTCACTGGAATTACTGATGACACAGGACACTACCACTGGTCTGCACAACACAGCACCACTTTATACAGCTACACTGGATATATGGCAGCAGAGAACACCAACACTGTGAATGGCTGGACTGATGCAGCACAATACACTGACTACACTGGACTGGTCTGCACAATACAGCACCACTTATACAGCTACACTTGATATATGGCAGCAGAGAGCACCAACACTGTGAATGGCTGGACTGATGCAGCACAATACACTGACTACACTGGACTGGTCTGCACAATACAACACAACAAAGCACCACTTATACAGCTACACTGGATATATGGCAGCAGAGAACACCAACACTGTGAATGGCTGTACTGATGCAGCACAATACACTGACTATACTGGACTGGTCTGCACAATACAGCACCACTTATACAGCTACACTGGATATACGGCAGCAGAGAACACCAACACTGTGACTGCCTGGACTAATGCAGCACAATACACTGAGTGACTACACTGGACTGGACAACACTTGCCACCCCACTTTCCCGCCCCAACACACAGACACTGAACACTGAGGACACGTCCTCTCTATACACTCTTTGGGACTGGAGTGAAAATGGCCGCGACGCGTGGCTCCTTATATGGAATCCAAATCCCGCGAGAATCCGACAGCGGTATGATGACGTTTTGCCATGTTCAGGTTTTCGAGTCAGGCGGGAAAACCCGAGCCGGACTCGGATCCAGGCTCGGAAGGCAAAGTTTGGTAGGGTTTGGTTCTCTGAGAACCGAACCCGCTCATCTCTATTTTTAATCAGTTCACCATTTGCTTTAGAAAAACTAAATTTTATAGGTTTTATAACCATCATATTTTATATTGAACCTTATTAATATTGGAGTATTATCAGTTAAGAACACTAACATTGTTGATTTTATTATATGGCAAAGCACAGAATTGTTAGATTAATACTATAAGATTAAATTATATGTGAAAAATATCTGAAATGTGTTTCTGCTATTGATTTAATTTATTCTTCTACCACTATATTCAATTAGTGGTAGAAGAATGAGTGCTGGCATTGGGGCTAATTGGATAGCCCGGGCAGGTCAATTAGCCGCGGTAAAGTAACACAGCGAAAAAACTATCCTAAGTTCATGTGTATCAAGTTCAGGTGTATCGCACTGCTTTTGTAACAGTAACACCTTTATTACATAAGCGTGTACATGGGGGATCCAGGAAAAAATGACAGGGGGGGCACCATGACTTGGAGGGTACTTTGTACGCCAAAAGCAAGCATGCTCCTGGTCAAGTGGATGTGGCCCCACAATAATAAGCATGGCTTCAAAGGGAATGCTGTATCCATGAGCTAGTGGGTGACAGGAATCATTGACAGGGAGAGTCAGTTTGTGACATGGAGAAGGTGACAAGAAGAGGCAGAGGGTGATAGGGAGAGGCAGAGTGTTACGGAGAGAGGGTGATGCTTTGGAAAGGAAGAGGGTAACAGGAGAGAGAGGCGAATGTCGAGATAGTGATGCAGGGGAAAGGCAGTGTGTGAAAGGAAAGGAAGACAGGGAGAGGAAGTGGATGATGAGAGGGAGAAAGTGACGGCAGAGGCAGTGGGAGATGGAGAGGGTAACAGGTAGAGGTATTCGGTGACAGGAAGAGGGTGACAGGGAGAGGCAATGGATGACACCAGGTAGAAGTTGACGTAGAGAGGCAGTGGATGATATATAGGGGGGCACTGGGCTGGATGGAAAGAGGCAGTGACATGGTGAGAAGGGGTGGCACTATGTTGGAGAAGGGGTACACTGGGCTTAATAAGGGAGACAATACCCAGGCTGGTAGAGTGGGAGACATTGGGATAGTAGGGGGGGTCAGTGAGATGGTGGGGGATGCTAGGCAGGATGGGAAGGGTGCAGGGGGATCCCTGTGACTGAACTGGCTGGATGGTTCTATGTGGGGGCAATGACATCGATGGGCGCAGTGGGCTGGTGGTGGGCACACAGAGAATTACCCCTATGCACTGATATACCATGCCTGTGTCCCCACACTACACTGTTGATTGCCCCCTGCCATGGGAACTGTTCACTGGTACCGGCCTTGAGATGAGCGGATGGAAGGTACCAGGGGTAGGACAGGGAGCGGACCTTTACCTGAGGTCAATTATGGAGATCTGGGTGCAGGCGGTGAGGAGCAGGATGCTGGCCACAATCAGAGTCTTGAGTCAGATGGCGGGAGGAGCTGAAGATCTGGGTGCTGGCGGGGAGCAAGACGCCAGCCATAATCACCGCAGCAAGACACCGGCCACATTCAAGAGCAGGACGGGAGGAGGAGCTGTAGATCCGGGTGCAAGCAGGGAGCAGGACGCCGGCAGCAGTCACAGCAGCAGAACACGGGACAGACAGGGGGAACTCAAGGAGGATGCACGCTGAAAACTGCTCCCAGTTGGCCACCATACAGAAACAGGAAGTGCAGTTTAGCAACAGGACTGCACCATCTCTGCCCGTACTGCAGTGGCCACGGAGGTTGGAGCGTCCCATTTTCCCCATCAGTGTTGCTGCACCAAAAATAGAAAAAAATCTTCGAAATGACAAGGGGGGGCACGTGCCTTGGTGCCCCCCCCCCCCCCTGAGCCTGCCACTGAGTGTATGTGTGTATATATATATATATATATATGGATTTTTTTGAGGAGCGCTCTATTAGAATTACAGTGGGGCAAAAAAGTATTTGGACAGCCACCGAATGTGCAAGTTGACCCACTTAAAAAGATGAGAGAGGTCTGTTATTTCCATCATAGGTACACTTCAACTGTGAGAGACAGAATCTGAAAAAAAAAATCCAGGAAATCACATTGTATGATTTTTAAACAATTTGATTTTTAAACAATTTACTTGTATATTCTTGTGGAAAATAATTTTTTGGACACCTACCAAGCAGCAAGATTTCTGGCTCTCACAGACCTGTTACTTCTTCTTTAAAAAGCTCTTCTATCCTCCACCTGTATTAATGGCACCTGTTTGAACTGGTTATCTGTATAAAAGACACCTATCCACACCCTCAAACAGTCAGACTGCTACCTCTCCACCATGGCCAAGACCAGAGAGCTGTCTAAGGACACCAGGGACAAAATTGTAGAGCTGCACAAGGCTGGGATGAGCTACTCAACAATAGGCAAGCAGCTTGGTGAGAAGAGATCAACTGTTGGCGCAATTATTAAAAAATGGAAGAAGTACAAGATCACTGACATTCTCCCTCGACCTGGGGTTCCATGCAAGATCTCACCTTGTGAGGTATCAATGATCTTGAGAACGGTGAGGAATCAGCCCAGAACTACACGGGGGACCTGGTCAATGACCTCAAGAGAGCTGGGACCACAGTCACAAAGGTTACCATTAGTAACACACTACGTCATCATGGATTGAAATCCTGCAGCGCCCAAAAGGTCCCCCTGCTTAAGCCAGCACATGTCCAGGCCCATCTAAAGTTTGCCAGTGACCATCTGGATGATCCAGAGGAGGATTGGGAGAATGTAATGTGGTCAGATGAGAGCAAAATTGAACTTTTTGGTATAAACTCCACTTGCCGTGTTTGGAGGGAGAAGAATGATGAATGGCATCCCAAGAACACCATACCCACTGTGAAGCATGGGGGTGGAAACATCATGCTTTGGGGCTGCTTTTCTGCAAAGGGGACAGGATGACTGATTCATATTAAGGAGAGGATGAATGGGGCCATGTATCGTGAGATTCTGGGCAAAAACCTCCTTCCCTCAGTAAGAGCATTGAAGATGGAACGTGGCTGGGTCTTCCAGCATGACAATGACCCCAAACACACCGCCCAGGCAACTAAGGAGTGCTTCATAAGAAGCATTACAAGGTTCTGGAGTGGACTAGCCAGTCTCCAAACCTCAACCTAATAGAAAATCTGTGGAGGGAGTTGATAGTCCGTGTTGCCCGGCGACTGCCCCAAAACATGACAGATCTAGAGAAGATCTGCATGGAAGAGAGGGCCCAAATACCTGCTACAGTGTGTGCAAACCTGGTCAAGAACTACAGGAAACTTTAACCTCTGTAATTGCCAACCAAGGTTATATTACAAAGTATCGAGTTACACTTTTTGATTGTCCAGATATTTATTTTCCGCAAGAATATACTAATACATTTTTTTAAAATCATATAATGTGATTTCCTGTTTTTTTTTTCCAGATTCTGTCTCTCACAGTTGAAGTGTACCTATGATGGAAATTACAGACTTCTCTCATCTTTTTAAGTGGGTCAACTTGCACATTCGGTGGCTGTCCAAATACTTTTTTGCCCCACTGTACCTCATAACTGGGGTTATCAGTCTTGCTGTGATGTGACCTCCAGTCTACAATCTTAGAAGGAGGAGTTCGTGAAAGAAATGTCTGTACACTTGCTCTTATGTGGACCACCACTGGATGTTAGTGGTGGATGAAACATTTTATGAACATACTGTATATACCACTACAGTTTCAGATTTTTTTTTATAAATTTTAATAAATTTGTATATTGGAACCTATTGATTGCTTTTTTAAATAAGATTATATTTGGACATTTTGTCACTCTATTGTATAATTAGGGGTGTTATGACAGCCCCAGGGTGCCAATTTCACTATTGCTGTATATATATATATATATATATATATATTAGAGATGAGCGGGTTCGGTTTCTCTGAATCCGAACCCGCCAGAACTTCATGTTTTTTTTCACGGGTCCGAGCGACTCGGATCTTCCCGCCTTGCTCGCGCCCGAACGTCATCATGACGCTGTCGGATTCTCGCGAGGCTCGGATTCTATCGCGAGACTCGGATTCTATATAAGGAGCTGCGCGTCGCCGCCATTTTCACACGTGCATTGAGATTGATAGGGAGAGGACGTGGCTGGCGTCCTCTCCGTTTAGAATAGATTAGAGAGACACTTGATTTACTAATTTTGGGGAGCATTAGGAGTACTCAGTACAGTGCAGAGTTTTGCTGATAGTGACCACCAGTTTTATTTATAATCCGTTCTCTGCCTGAAAAAAGCGATACACAGCACACAGTGACTCAGTCACATACCATATCTGTGTGCACTGCTCAGGCTCAGGCCAGTGTGCTGCATCATCTATTATCTATATATAATATTATATATATCTGATTATCTGTCTGACTGCTCAGCTCACACAGCTTATAATTGTGGGGGAGACTGGGGAGCACTACTGCAGTGCCAGTTATAGGTTATAGCAGGAGCCAGGAGTACATAATATATTATATAGTGAGTGACCACCAGACACACAGTGCAGTTTATTTAATATATCCGTTCTCTGCCTGAAAAAAGCGATACACACAGTGACTCAGTCAGTCACATACCATATCTGTGTGCACTGCTCAGGCTCAGGCCAGTGTGCTGCATCATCTATATATATTATATATCTGTCTGACTGCTCAGCTCACACAGCTTATAATTGTGGGGGAGACTGGGGAGCACTACTGCAGTGCCAGTTATAGGTTATAGCAGGAGCCAGGAGTACATAATATTATATTAAAACAGTGCACACTTTTGCTGCAGGAGTGCCACTGCCAGTGTGACTAGTGACCAGTGACCTGACCACCAGTATATATAATATTAGTAGTATACTATCTCTTTATCAACCAGTCTATATTAGCAGCAGACACAGTACAGTGCGGTAGTTCACGGCTGTGGCTACCTCTGTGTCGGCACTCGGCAGCCCGTCCATAATTGTATATACCACCTAACCGTGGTTTTTTTTTCTTTCTTTATACATACATACTAGTTACGAGTATACTATCTCTTTATCAACCAGTCTATATTAGCAGCAGACACAGTACAGTGCGGTAGTTCACGGCTGTGGCTACCTCTGTGTCGGCACTCGGCAGCCCGTCCATAATTGTATATACCACCTAACCGTGGTTTTTTTTTCTTTCTTTATACATACATACTAGTTACGAGTATACTATCTCTTTATCAACCAGTCTATATATTAGCAGCAGACACAGTACAGTGCGGTAGTTCACGGCTGTGGCTACCTCTGTGTCGGCACTCGGCAGCCCGTCCATAATTGTATATACCACCTAACCGTGGTTTTTTTTTCTTTCTTTATACATACATACTAGTTACGAGTATACTATCTCTTTATCAACCAGTCTATATATTAGCAGCAGACACAGTACAGTGCGGTAGTTCACGGCTGTGGCTATCTCTGTGTCGGCACTCGGCAGCCCGTCCATAATTGTATATACCACCTAACCGTGGTTTTTTTTTCTTTCTTTATACATACATACTAGTTACGAGTATACTATCTCTTTATCAACCAGTCTATATATTAGCAGCAGACACAGTACAGTGCGGTAGTTCATGGCTGTGGCTACCTCTGTGTCGGCACTCGGCAGCCCGTCCATAATTGTATAAACCACCTAACCGTGGTTTTTTTTTCTTTCTTTATACATACATACTAGTTACGAGTATACTATCTCTTTATCAACCAGTCTATATATTAGCAGCAGACACAGTACAGTGCGGTAGTTCACGGCTGTGGCTACCTCTGTGTCGGCACTCGGCAGCCCGTCCATAATTGTATATACCACCTAACCGTGGTTTTTTTTTCTTTCTTTATACATACATACTAGTTACGAGTATACTATCTCTTTATCAACCAGTCTATATATTAGCAGCAGACACAGTACAGTGCGGTAGTTCACGGCTGTGGCTACCTCTGTGTCGGCACTCGGCAGCCCGTCCATAATTGTATATACCACCTAACCGTGGTTTTTTTTTCTTTCTTTATACATACATACTAGTTACGAGTATACTATCTCTTTATCAACCAGTCTATATATTAGCAGCAGACACAGTACAGTGCGGTAGTTCACGGCTGTGGCTACCTCTGTGTCGGCACTCGGCAGCCCGTCCATAATTGTATATACCACCTAACCGTGGTTTTTTTTTCTTTCTTTATACATACATACTAGTTACGAGTATACTATCTCTTTATCAACCAGTCTATATATTAGCAGCAGACACAGTACAGTGCGGTAGTTCACGGCTGTGGCTACCTCTGTGTCGGCACTCGGCAGCCCGTCCATAATTGTATATACCACCTAACCGTGGTTTTTTTTTCTTTCTTTATACATACATACTAGTTACGAGTATACTATCTCTTTATCAACCAGTCTATATATTAGCAGCAGACACAGTACAGTGCGGTAGTTCACGGCTGTGGCTACCTCTGTGTCGGCACTCGGCAGCCCATCCATAATTGTATATACCACCTAACCGTGGTTTTTTTTTCTTTCTTTATACATACATACTAGTTACGAGTATACTATCTCTTTATCAACCAGTCTATATATTAGCAGCAGACACAGTACAGTGCGGTAGTTCACGGCTGTGGCTACCTCTGTGTCGGCACTCGGCAGCCCGTCCATAATTGTATATACCACCTAACCGTGGTTTTTTTTTCTTTCTTTATACATACATACTAGTTACGAGTATACTATCTCTTTATCAACCAGTCTATATATTAGCAGCAGACACAGTACAGTGCGGTAGTTCACGGCTGTGGCTACCTCTGTGTCGGCACTCGGCAGCCCGTCCATAATTGTATATACCACCTAACCGTGGTTTTTTTTTCTTTCTTTATACATACATACTAGTTACGAGTATACTATCTCTTTATCAACCAGTCTATATATTAGCAGCAGACACAGTACAGTGCGGTAGTTCACGGCTGTGGCTACCTCTGTGTCGGCACTCGGCAGCCCGTCCATAATTGTATATACCACCTAACCGTGGTTTTTTTTTCTTTCTTTATACATACATACTAGTTACGAGTATACTATCTCTTTATCAACCAGTCTATATATTAGCAGCAGACACAGTACAGTGCGGTAGTTCACGGCTGTGGCTACCTCTGTGTCGGCACTCGGCAGCCCGTCCATAATTGTATATACCACCTAACCGTGGTTTTTTTTTTTTTCTTTATACATACATACTAGTTACGAGTATACTATCTCTTTATCAACCAGTCTATATTAGCAGCAGACACAGTACAGTGCGGTAGTTCACGGCTGTGGCTACCTCTGTGTCGGCACTCGGCAGCCCGTCCATAATTGTATATACCACCTAACCGTGTTTTTTTTTTCTTTCTTTATACATAAATACTAGTTACGAGTATACTATCTCTTTATCAACCAGTCTATATATTAGCAGCAGACACAGTACAGTGCGGTAGTTCACGGCTGTGGCTACCTCTGTGTCGGCACTCGGCAGCCCGTCCATAATTGTATACTAGTATCCAATCCATCCATCTCCATTGTTTACCTGAGGTGCCTTTTAGTTGTGCCTATTAAAATATGGAGAACAAAAATGTTGAGGTTCCAAAATTAGGGAAAGATCAAGATCCACTTCCACCTCGTGCTGAAGCTGCTGCCACTAGTCATGGCCGAGACGATGAAATGCCAGCATCGTCGTCTGCCAAGGCCGATGCCCAATGGCATAGTACAGAGCATGTCAAAACCAAAACACCAAATATCAGTAAAAAAAGGACTCCAAAACCTAAAATAAAATTGTCGGAGGAGAAGCGTAAACTTGCCAATATGCCATTTACCACACGGAGTGGCAAGGAACGGCTGAGGCCCTGGCCTATGTTCATGGCTAGTGGTTCAGCTTCACATGAGGATGGAAGCACTCAGCCTCTCGCTAGAAAACTGAAAAGACTCAAGCTGGCAAAAGCACCGCAAAGAACTGTGCGTTCTTTGAAATCCCAAATCCACAAGGAGAGTCCAATTGTGTCGGTTGCGATGCCTGACCTTCCCAACACTGGACGTGAAGAGCATGCGCCTTCCACCATTTGCACGCCCCCTGCAAGTGCTGGAAGGAGCACCCGCAGTCCAGTTCCTGATAGTCAGATTGAAGATGTCAGTGTTGAAGTACACCAGGATGAGGAGGATATGGGTGTTGCTGGCGCTGGGGAGGAAATTGACCAGGAGGATTCTGATGGTGAGGTGGTTTGTTTAAGTCAGGCACCCGGGGAGACACCTGTTGTCCGTGGGAGGAATATGGCCGTTGACATGCCAGGTGAAAATACCAAAAAAATCAGCTCTTCGGTGTGGAGGTATTTCACCAGAAATGCGGACAACAGGTGTCAAGCCGTGTGTTCCCTTTGTCAAGCTGTAATAAGTAGGGGTAAGGACGTTAACCACCTCGGAACATCCTCCCTTATACGTCACCTGCAGCGCATTCATAATAAGTCAGTGACAAGTTCAAAAACTTTGGGTGACAGCGGAAGCAGTCCACTGACCAGTAAATCCCTTCCTCTTGTAACCAAGCTCACGCAAACCACCCCACCAACTCCCTCAGTGTCAATTTCCTCCTTCCCCAGGAATGCCAATAGTCCTGCAGGCCATGTCACTGGCAATTCTGACGAGTCCTCTCCTGCCTGGGATTCCTCCGATGCATCCTTGCGTGTAACGCCTACTGCTGCTGGCGCTGCTGTTGTTGCCGCTGGGAGTCGATGGTCATCCCAGAGGGGAAGTCGTAAGCCCACTTGTACTACTTCCAGTAAGCAATTGACTGTTCAACAGTCCTTTGCGAGGAAGATGAAATATCACAGCAGTCATCCTACTGCAAAGCGGATAACTGAGTCCTTGACAACTATGTTGGTGTTAGACGTGCGTCCGGTATCCGCCGTTAGTTCACAGGGAACTAGACAATTTATTGAGGCAGTGTGCCCCCGTTACCAAATACCATCTAGGTTCCACTTCTCTAGGCAGGCGATACCGAGAATGTACACGGACGTCAGAAAAAGACTCACCAGTGTCCTAAAAAATGCAGTTGTACCCAATGTCCACTTAACCACGGACATGTGGACAAGTGGAGCAGGGCAGGGTCAGGACTATATGACTGTGACAGCCCACTGGGTAGATGTATGGACTCCCGCCGCAAGAACAGCAGCGGCGGCACCAGTAGCAGCATCTCGCAAACGCCAACTCTTTCCTAGGCAGGCTACGCTTTGTATCACCGCTTTCCAGAATACGCACACAGCTGAAAACCTCTTACGGCAACTGAGGAAGATCATCGCGGAATGGCTTACCCCAATTGGACTCTCCTGTGGATTTGTGGCATCGGACAACGCCAGCAATATTGTGTGTGCATTAAATATGGGCAAATTCCAGCACGTCCCATGTTTTGCACATACCTTGAATTTGGTGGTGCAGAATTTTTTAAAAAACGACAGGGGCGTGCAAGAGATGCTGTCGGTGGCCAGAAAAATTGCGGGACACTTTCGGCGTACAGGCACCACGTACAGAAGACTGGAGCACCACCAAAAACTACTGAACCTGCCCTGCCATCATCTGAAGCAAGAAGTGGTAACGAGGTGGAATTCAACCCTCTATATGCTTCAGAGGTTGGAGGAGCAGCAAAAGGCCATTCAAGCCTATACAATTGAGCACGATATAGTAGGTGGAATGCACCTGTCTCAAGTGCAGTGGAGAATGATTTCAACGTTGTGCAAGGTTCTGATGCCCTTTGAACTTGCCACACGTGAAGTCAGTTCAGACACTGCCAGCCTGAGTCAGGTCATTCCCCTCATCAGGCTTTTGCAGAAGAAGCTGGAGGCATTGAAGAAGGAGCTAAAAGGGAGCGATTCCGCTAGGCATGTGGGACTTGTGGATGCAGCCCTTAATTCGCTTAACAAGGATTCACGGGTGGTCAATCTGTTGAAATCAGAGCACTACATTTTGGCCACCGTGCTCGATCCTAGATTTAAAGCCTACCTTGGATCTCTCTTTCCGGCAGACACAGGTCTGCTGGGGTTGAAAGACCTGCTGGTGACAAAATTGTCAAGTCAAGCGGAACGCGACCTGTCAACATCTCCTCCTTCACATTCTCCCGCAACTGGGGGTGCGAGGAAAAGGCTCAGAATTCCGAGCCCACCCGCTGGCGGTGATGCAGGGCAGTCTGGAGCGACTGCTGATGCTGACATCTGGTCCGGACTGAAGGACCTGACAACGATTACGGACATGTCGTCTACTGTCACTGCATATGATTCTCTCAACATTGATAGAATGGTGGAGGATTATATGAGTGACCGCATCCAAGTAGGCACGTCACACAGTCCGTACTTATACTGGCAGGAAAAAGAGGCAATTTGGAGGCCCTTGCACAAACTGGCTTTATTCTACCTAAGTTGCCCTCCCACAAGTGTGTACTCCGAAAGAGTGTTTAGTGCCGCCGCTCACCTTGTCAGCAATCGGCGTACGAGGTTACATCCAGAAAATGTGGAGAAGATGATGTTCATTAAAATGAATTATAATCAATTCCTCCGCGGAGACATTGACCAGCAGCAATTGCCTCCACAAAGTACACAGGGAGCTGAGATGGTGGATTCCAGTGGGGACGAATTGATAATCTGTGAGGAGGGGGATGTACACGGTGATATATCGGAGGGTGAAGATGAGGTGGACATCTTGCCTCTGTAGAGCCAGTTTGTGCAAGGAGAGATTAATTGCTTCTTTTTTGGGGGGGTCCAAACCAACCCGTCATATCAGTCACAGTCGTGTGGCAGACCCTGTCACTGAAATGATGGGTTGGTTAAAGTGTGCATGTCCTGTTTTGTTTATACAACATAAGGGTGGGTGGGAGGGCCCAAGGACAATTCCATCTTGCACCTCTTTTTTCTTTTCTTTTTCTTTGCATCATGTGCTGATTGGGGAGGTTTTTTTGGAAGGGACATCCTGCGTGACACTGCAGTGCCACTCCTAGATGGGCCCGGTGTTTGTGTCGGCCACTAGGGTCGCTAATCTTACTCACACAGTCAGCTACCTCATTGCGCCTCTTTTTTTCTTTGCGTCATGTGCTGTTTGGGGAGGGTTTTTTGGAAGGGACATCCTGCGTGACACTGCAGTGCCACTCCTAGATGGGCCCGGTGTTTGTGTCGGCCACTAGGGTCGCTAATCTTACTCACACAGCTACCTCATTGCGCCTCTTTTTTTCTTTGCGTCATGTGCTGTTTGGGGAGGGTTTTTTGGAAGGGACATCCTGCGTGACACTGCAGTGCCACTCCTAGATGGGCCCGGTGTTTGTGTCGGCCACTAGGGTCGCTAATCTTACTCACACAGCTACCTCATTGCGCCTCTTTTTTTCTTTGCGTCATGTGCTGTTTGGGGAGGGTTTTTTGGAAGGGACATCCTGCGTGACACTGCAGTGCCACTCCTAGATGGGCCCGGTGTTTGTGTCGGCCACTAGGGTCGCTAATCTTACTCACACAGCTACCTCATTGCGCCTCTTTTTTTCTTTGCATCATGTGCTGTTTGGGGAGGGTTTTTTGGAAGGGACATCCTGCGTGACACTGCAGTGCCACTCCTAGATGGGCCCGGTGTTTGTGTCGGCCACTAGGGTCGCTAATCTTACTCACACAGCTACCTCATTGCGCCTCTTTTTTTCTTTGCGTCATGTGCTGTTTGGGGAGGGTTTTTTGGAAGGGACATCCTGCGTGACACTGCAGTGCCACTCCTAGATGGGCCCGGTGTTTGTGTCGGCCACTAGGGTCGCTAATCTTACTCACACAGCTACCTCATTGCGCCTCTTTTTTTCTTTGCGTCATGTGCTGTTTGGGGAGGGTTTTTTGGAAGAGACATCCTGCGTGACACTGCAGTGCCACTCCTAGATGGGCCCGGTGTTTGTGTCGGCCACTAGGGTCGCTTATCTTACTCACACAGCGACCTCGGTGCAAATTTTAGGACTAAAAATAATATTGTGAGGTGTGAGGTATTCAGAATAGACTGAAAATGAGTGTAAATTATGGTTTTTGAGGTTAATAATACTTTGGGATCAAAATGACCCCCAAATTCTATGATTTAAGCTGTTTTTTAGTGTTTTTTGAAAAAAACACCTGCATCCAAAACACACCCGAATCCGACAAAAAAAATTCGGTGAGGTTTTGCCAAAACGCGTTCGAACCCAAAACACGGCCGCGGAACCGAACCCAAAACCAAAACACAAAACCCGAAAAATTTCAGGCGCTCATCTCTAATATATATATATATATATAGATGGATTTTTTGAGGCGCGCTCTATTAGAATTACCTCAAGCTTACTGTTTAGACATTAGGAATTAAATCTGAACATCCAATGTTTTACCAAATAAAAAAAAATCATTATTAAAATGTTATTAAAATAACATATTATTAAAAATGTATTTTTACAGACGACTTTTCACCAGAAGTACATTAATATACCAATTTACAGACTTTCATTTTGCCATTCATTTCGTACAGCATAAAAATGATAGACAATGCTTTTTTCAACCAATGCGTTTCATCTATGGTGACTTCTTCAGGGTGTCTTTAATTAATATAAAAAGAAAGAAAGAAAACAAAGGATATCTTTTAACAATTCAACAATTACTTTAAGTTATAGATAATAAAGATGTTTCATAATTTAACAATACTTGGTATGGGAATGTATATAATATATAGTTACATGTAAAGAGAAAAATCATACAGAATTTATACAGTCAGCCAAAATTAATACAATAAAAAATGTCTGATCTTGTATCCATTTATTATTAATAAGCCTTTTTATATACATGATTTATTTCTTAATGATGGTCGGCTTAAAGACTCCTTAGTAAATATAGTATATATATATATATATATATATATACTGCTCAAAAAAATACAGGGAACACTTAAACAACACAATGTAACTCCAAGTCAATCACACTTCTGTGAAATCAAACTGTCCACTTAGGAAGTAACACTGATTGTCAATCAATTTCACATGCTGTTGTGCAAATGGAATAGACAACAGGTGGAAATTAAAGGCAATTAGCAAGACACCCCCAATAAAGGAGTTGTTCTGCAGGTGGTGACCACAGACCACTTCTCAGCTCCTATGCTTTCTGGCTGATGTTTTGGTCACTTTTGAAATCTGGCGGTGCTTTCACTCTAGTGGTAGCATGAGATGGAGTCTACAACCCTCACAAGTGGCTCAGGTAGTGCAGCTCATTCAGGATGGCACATCAATGCGAGCTGTGGCAAGAAGGTTTGCTGTGTCTGTCAGCGTAGTGTCCAGAGCATGGAGGCGCTACCAGGAGACAGGCCAGTACACCAGGAGACGTGGAGGAGGCCGTAGGAGGGCAACAACCCAGCAGCAGGACCGCTACCTCCGCCTTTGTGCAAGGAGGAACAGGAGGAGCACTGCCAGAGCCCTGCAATATGACCTCCAGCAAGCCATAAATGTGCATGTGTCTACTCAAACGATCAGAGACAGACTCCATGAGGGTGGTATGAGGGCCCGACGTCCACAGGTGGGGGTTGTGCTTACAGCCCAACATCGTGCAGGACGTTTGGCATTTGCCAGAGAACACCAAGATTGGCAAATTCGCCACTGGCGCCCTGTGCTCTTCACAGGTGAAAGCAGGTTCTCACTGAGCACATATGACAGATGTGATAGAGTCTGGAGACGCCAAGGAGAATATTCTGCTGCCTGCAACATCCTCCAGCATGACCGGTTTGGCAGTGGGTCAGTAATGGTGTGGGGTGGCATTTCTTTGGTAGGCCGCACAGCCCTCCATGTGCTCGCCAGAGGTAGCCTGACTGCCATTAGGTACCGAGATGAGATCCTCAGATCCCTTGTGAGACCATATGCTGGTGCGGTTGGCCCTGGGTTCCTCCTAATGCAAGATAATGCTAGACCTCATGTGGCTGGAGTGTGTCAGCAGTTCCTGCAAGATGAAGGCATTGATGCTATGGACTGGCCCGCCCATTCCCCAGAACTGAATCCAATTGAGCACATCTGGGACATCATGTCTCGCTCCATCCACCAACACCACGTTGCACCACAGACTGTCCAGGATTTGGCGGATGCTTTAGTCCAGGTCTGGGAGAAGATCCCTCAGGAGACCATCCGCCACCTCATCAGGAGCATGCCCAGGCATTGTAGAGAGGTCATACAGGCACGTGGAGGCCACACACACTACTGAGCCTCATTTTGACTTGTTTTAAGGACATTACATCAAAGTTGGATCAGCCTGTAGTGTGTTTTTCCACTTTAATTTTGAGTGTGACTCCAAATCCAGACCTCCATGGGTTAATAAATTTGATTTCCATTGATAATTTTTGTGTGATTTTGTTGTCAGCACATTCAACTATGTAAAGTACAAAGTATTTAATAAGCATATTTCATTCATTCAGATCTAGGATGTGTTATTTTAGTGTTCCCTTTATTTTTTTGAGCAGTTTTATATATATATATATATATGAAAACCAGGAACACCCTTATCTTGTGCTGTAAAATTGCTGCCTTCTGAAACCGTCCTGCTGTTAGCCAGGATCCGACCAAACTACCTCCAAAACAATGTATCAGATGGCGCTAATACTCACTTCTTTGCTTAACCAGCCAAACAATTGACCACATCAATGAATAAATAATAACAATTTATTAAAAGCACATATTGCTAAAAGAGATGACCCTTTCACAAACACATAACATTGATGAGTGTCAGATGATAAAATGAAGGGTATATATTCTCTCTTCCACACTGACGCGTTTCGTCCTTAGCGGACTTCTTCAGAGGGGTGATCAATACAGCTATTTACTCCAAAATGACAATCACATAAATCTTCAGGCCCTTAGACCATTTACCAGTACAGGTTTGTATGACAATTTTAAAAGTTTGAAAGACTTCTGTCTTAATTCGTGAGGGTCAATTTATTAAACTCTGAAAAATAGCCCCACTCAGGGAGAGGCTCAAAAAATGATTCGTATATATCCCCAAAAGGACCACAGATTCCAGTGTGCTCCTGTGTGCTCTCCCAAAGTAAATATTAGCGCCATCTGATACATTGTTTTGGATAAATATATATATATATATATATAGTCCAGCACAGACTCGGCACTCCAATAGAGAAACAAAGCTTGGTCCGGTGCCCTCATAACTGCATGGCAGCAGTAAATATAGAATCCTCATCAGCGGCACACAGGACACAGTCACAGAGGCATTGAATGGATATCAACGTTTCAAACCTTTACTGGTTTTTCGTCAGGATACAGATAACAAACAAACATAAGTGACTTACCTATATACCCGCCACCATACACGTGTGGGACCCGTTCACCGGCGCCGGATGCAGCTTCCGGGGTCGGGCGCCCGCCTATGACGTCATCGCACGTCCGTGCGCTTGTTGTCACGGCAATACAAACACCACTGTGACATTACACTGAAATAGAGCATAGAAGTACAGATAAACCGACCAAAGCATCAATCACTTGATCAAAAAGCACAAAAAGAATCATTATACAGACTGTAATAATTATGTTAAAGGGGCCAACATGATGTAAAGATAATATATGTATTGTTCACAATTGGCAAATCTAATTGTTAACCCCTTAGATTATTGAATATCGAGAGTGGGTTAACGCTATATTTATCAAATATTTTATATTTAAAACGATCTTATATTACAAAGAGCAAATGAAATAGATTAAAATTAATCAAATAAAGCAGAATAGCGGTAGCATCTCATTTAACCCTCTAGGTGCTATTACATCTAGTTTATTAATCCAAAAGGATTCTTTCCTCAGAAGTAATTTACCACGGTCACCCCCTCTACGTAGAGGAGGGACATGATCAATCATGCGATATTTCAAGCTCGTCAGGCTATGTTTAGCCTCAGCGAAATGTCTCGCCACTGGTTGATCTTTAATACCACCTGCCGATGCCGCCCTAATTGCCGACCTGTGAAGGGTCATGCGTTCCTTGAATTTCCTGATTGTCTTGCCTATGTATGATAGCCCGCAAGCATAAATCAATTGATATATTACATAGGTACTCTCACATGTTAAGCGGTGTCTAATTAAATATTTTTTACCGGAATGTGGATGAAAAAACGAGTCGCCTGATAGCAGAAATCCACATGTGGTACAGGAGCATTTGAAACAACCATTTTTGGCCTGGGGTAAGAAGGTTTTTACAGTGGTTGGTACTAAGCCAGGTAGATCTGTCTTAACTAGAGATGAGCGGGTTCGGTTCCTCGGAATCCGAACCCGCCCGAACTTCATGTTTTTTTTCACGGGTCCGAGCGACTCGGATCTTCCCGCCTTGCTCGGTTAACCCGAGCGCGCCCGAACGTCATCATGACGCTGTCGGATTCTCGCGAGGCTCGGATTCTATCGCGAGACTCGGATTCTATATAAGGAGCCGCGCGTCGCCGCCATTTTCACTCGTGCATTGAGATTGATAGGGAGAGGACGTGTCTGGCGTCCTCTCCATTAGAATAGAGATAGATTAGATAGAGAGAGAGAGATTGTGCAGAGTCGCAGACAGAGTTAGTTTACCACAGTCAGTGACCAGTGCAGTTGCTAGTTAACTTTTATTTAATATAATATATCCGTTCACTTCTCTCTGCTATATCCGTTCTCTGCCTGAAAAAAAAAACGATACACAGCACAGTCAGTCACACAGTGTGACTCAGTCTGTGTGCACTCAGCTCAGCCCAGTGTGCTGCACAGTCATCAATGTATAAATTAAAAGCTTATAATTAATTGTGGGGGAGACTGGGGAGCACTGCAGGTTGTTAGCAGGAGCCAGGAGTACAATTATATTAATTAACAGTGCACACTTTTGCTGCAGGAGTGGTGACCAGTGCCTGACCACCAGTATAGTATTGTTGTATACTACTAATATCTCTTTAAATATCAACCAGTCTATATTAGCAGCAGACACAGTACAGTGCGGTAGTTCACGGCTGTGGCTACCTCTGTGTCGGCACACGGCAGGCAGTCCGTCCGACCAGAATTGTATTATTTATTATTATATACCTACCACCTAACCGTGGTTTTTTTTTCATTCTTTATACCGTCATAGTGTCATCCTAATTGTTACGAGTATACTACTATCTCTTTATCAACCAGTGTACAGTGCGGTAGTTCACGGCTGTGGCTACCTCTGTGTCGGCACACGGCAGGCAGTCCGTCCGACCAGAATTGTATTATTTATTATTATATACCTACCACCTAACCGTGGTTTTTTTTTTCATTCTTTATACCGTCATAGTGTCATCCTAATTGTTACGAGTATACTACTATCTCTTTATCAACCAGTGTACAGTGCGGTAGTTCACGGCTGTGGCTACCTCTGTGTCGGCACACGGCAGGCAGTCCGTCCGACCAGAATTGTATTATTTATTATTATATACCTACCACCTAACCGTGGTTTTTTTTTCATTCTTTATACCGTCATAGTGTCATCCTAATTGTTACGAGTATACTACTATCTCTTTATCAACCAGTGTACAGTGCGGTAGTTCACGGCTGTGGCTACCTCTGTGTCGGCACACGGCAGGCAGTCCGTCCGACCAGAATTGTATTATTTATTATCATATACCTACCACCTAACCGTGGTTTTTTTTTTCATTCTTTATACCGTCATAGTGTCATCCTAATTGTTACGAGTATACTACTATCTCTTTATCAACCAGTGTACAGTGCGGTAGTTCACGGCTGTGGCTACCTCTGTGTCGGCACACGGCAGGCAGTCCGTCCGACCAGAATTGTATTATTTATTATTATATACCTACCACCTAACCGTGGTTTTTTTTTTCATTCTTTATACCGTCATAGTGTCATCCTAATTGTTACGAGTATACTACTATCTCTTTATCAACCAGTGTACAGTGCGGTAGTTCACGGCTGTGGCTACCTCTGTGTCGGCACACGGCAGGCAGTCCGTCCGACCAGAATTGTATTATTTATTATTATATACCTACCACCTAACCGTGGTTTTTTTTTCATTCTTTATACCGTCATAGTGTCATCCTAATTGTTACGAGTATACCACTATCTCTTTATCAACCAGTGTACAGTGCGGTAGTTCACGGCTGTGGCTACCTCTGTGTCGGCACACGGCAGGCAGTCCGTCCGACCAGAATTGTATTATTTATTATTATATACCTACCACCTAACCGTGGTTTTTTTTTTCATTCTTTATACCGTCATAGTGTCATCCTAATTGTTACGAGTATACTACTTTCTCTTTATCAACCAGTGTACAGTGCGGTAGTTCACGGCTGTGGCTACCTCTGTGTCGGCACACGGCAGGCAGTCCGTCCGACCAGAATTGTATTATTTATTATTATATACCTACCACCTAACCGTGGTTTTTTTTTTCATTCTTTATACCGTCATAGTGTCATCCTAATTGTTACGAGTATACTACTATCTCTTTATCAACCAGTGTACAGTGCGGTAGTTCACGGCTGTGGCTACCTCTGTGTCGGCACACGGCAGGCAGTCCGTCCGACCAGAATTGTATTATTTATTATTATATACCTACCACCTAACCGTGGTTTTTTTTTTCATTCTTTATACCGTCATAGTGTCATCCTAATTGTTACGAGTATACTACTATCTCTTTATCAACCAGTGTACAGTGCGGTAGTTCACGGCTGTGGCTACCTCTGTGTCGGCACACGGCAGGCAGTCCGTCCGACCAGAATTGTATTATTTATTATTATATACCTACCACCTAACCGTGGTTTTTTTTTTCATTCTTTATACCGTCATAGTGTCATCCTAATTGTTACGAGTATACTACTATCTCTTTATCAACCAGTGTACAGTGCGGTAGTTCACGGCTGTGGCTACCTCTGTGTCGGCACACGGCAGGCAGTCCGTCCGACCAGAATTGTATTATTTATTATTATATACCTACCACCTAACCGTGGTTTTTTTTTTCATTCTTTATACCGTCATAGTGTCATCCTAATTGTTACGAGTATACTACTATCTCTTTATCAACCAGTGTACAGTGCGGTAGTTCACGGCTGTGGCTACCTCTGTGTCGGCACACGGCAGGCAGTCCGTCCGACCAGAATTGTATTATTTATTATTATATACCTACCACCTAACCGTGGTTTTTTTTTTCATTCTTTATACCGTCATAGTGTCATCCTAATTGTTACGAGTATACTACTATCTCTTTATCAACCAGTGTACAGTGCGGTAGTTCACGGCTGTGGCTACCTCTGTGTCGGCACACGGCAGGCAGTCCGTCCGACCAGAATTGTATTATTTATTATTATATACCTACCACCTAACCGTGGTTTTTTTTTTCATTCTTTATACCGTCATAGTGTCATCCTAATTGTTACGAGTATACTACTATCTCTTTATCAACCAGTGTACAGTGCGGTAGTTCACGGCTGTGGCTACCTCTGTGTCGGCACACGGCAGGCAGTCCGTCCGACCAGAATTGTATTATTTATTATTATATACCTACCACCTAACCGTGGTTTTTTTTTCATTCTTTATACCGTCATAGTGTCATCCTAATTGTTACGAGTATACTACTATCTCTTTATCAACCAGTGTACAGTGCGGTAGTTCACGGCTGTGGCTACCTCTGTGTCGGCACACGGCAGGCAGTCCGTCCGACCAGAATTGTATTATTTATTATTATATACCTACCACCTAACCGTGGTTTTTTTTTTCATTCTTTATACCGTCATAGTGTCATCCTAATTGTTACGAGTATACTACTATCTCTTTATCAACCAGTGTACAGTGCGGTAGTTCACGGCTGTGGCTACCTCTGTGTCGGCACACGGCAGGCAGTCCGTCCGACCAGAATTGTATTATTTATTATTATATACCTACCACCTAACCGTGGTTTTTTTTTTCATTCTTTATACCGTCATAGTGTCATCCTAATTGTTACGAGTATACTACTATCTCTTTATCAACCAGTGTACAGTGCGGTAGTTCACGGCTGTGGCTACCTCTGTGTCGGCACACGGCAGGCAGTCCGTCCGACCAGAATTGTATTATTTATTATTATATACCTACCACCTAACCGTGGTTTTTTTTTCATTCTTTATACCGTCATAGTGTCATCCTAATTGTTACGAGTATACTACTATCTCTTTATCAACCAGTGTACAGTGCGGTAGTTCACGGCTGTGGCTACCTCTGTGTCGGCACACGGCAGGCAGTCCGTCCGACCAGAATTGTATTATTTATTATTATATACCTACCACCTAACCGTGGTTTTTTTTTTCATTCTTTATACCGTCATAGTGTCATCCTAATTGTTACGAGTATACTACTTTCTCTTTATCAACCAGTGTACAGTGCGGTAGTTCACGGCTGTGGCTACCTCTGTGTCGGCACACGGCAGGCAGTCCGTCCGACCAGAATTGTATTATTTATTATTATATACCTACCACCTAACCGTGGTTTTTTTTTTCATTCTTTATACCGTCATAGTGTCATCCTAATTGTTACGAGTATACTACTATCTCTTTATCAACCAGTGTACAGTGCGGTAGTTCACGGCTGTGGCTACCTCTGTGTCGGCACACGGCAGGCAGTCCGTCCGACCAGAATTGTATTATTTATTATTATATACCTACCACCTAACCGTGGTTTTTTTTTTCATTCTTTATACCGTCATAGTGTCATCCTAATTGTTACGAGTATACTACTATCTCTTTATCAACCAGTGTACAGTGCGGTAGTTCACGGCTGTGGCTACCTCTGTGTCGGCACACGGCAGGCAGTCCGTCCGACCAGAATTGTATTATTTATTATTATATACCTACCACCTAACCGTGTTTTTTTTTTCATTCTTTATACCGTCATAGTGTCATCCTAATTGTTACGAGTATACTACTATCTCTTTATCAACCAGTGTACAGTGCGGTAGTTCACGGCTGTGGCTACCTCTGTGTCGGCAGTCGGCAGGCAGTCCGTCCATCCATAATTGTATTATTATTATAATATATACCACCTAACCGTGGTTTTTTTTTCATTCTTTATACCGTCGTCATAGTGTCATACTAGTTGTTACGAGTATACTACTATCTCTTTATCAACCAGTGTACAGTGCGGTAGTTCACGGCACAAACAGAATGTGCACAAACTGGCTTTATTCTACCTAAGTTGCCCTCCCACAAGTGTGTACTCCGAAAGAGTGTTTAGTGCCGCCGCTCACCTTGTCAGCAATCGGCGTACGAGGTTACATCCAGAAAATGTGGAGAAGATGATGTTCATTAAAATGAATTATAATCAATTCCTCCGCGGAGACATTGACCAGCAGCAATTGCCTCCACAAAGTACACAGGGAGCTGAGATGGTGGATTCCAGTGGGGACGAATTGATAATCTGTGAGGAGGGGGATGTACACGGTGATATATCGGAGGGTGAAGATGAGGTGGACATCTTGCCTCTGTAGAGCCAGTTTGTGCAAGGAGAGATTAATTGCTTCTTTTTTGGGGGGGGTCCAAACCAACCCGTCATATCAGTCACAGTCGTGTGGCAGACCCTGTCACTGAAATGATGGGTTGGTTAAAGTGTGCATGTCCTGTTTTGTTTATACAACATAAGGGTGGGTGGGAGGGCCCAAGGATAATTCCATCTTGCACCTCTTTTTTCTTTTCTTTTTCTTTGCATCATGTGCTGATTGGGGAGGGTTTTTTGGAAGGGACATCCTGCGTGACACTGCAGTGCCACTCCTAGATGGGCCCGGTGTTTGTGTCGGCCACTAGGGTCGCTAATCTTACTCACACAGTCAGCTACCTCATTGCGCCTCTTTTTTTCTTTGCGTCATGTGCTATTTGGGGAGGGTTTTTTGGAAGGGACATCCTGCGTGACACTGCAGTGCCACTCCTAGATGTGCCCGGTGTTTGTGTCGGCCACTAGGGTCGCTAATCTTACTCACACAGTCAGCTACCTCATTGCGCCTCTTTTTTTCTTTGCGTCATGTGCTGTTTGGGGAGGGTTTTTTGGAAGGGCCATCCTGCGTGACACTGCAGTGCCACTCCTAGATGGGCCCGGTGTTTGTGTCGGCCACTAGGGTCGCTTATCTTACTCACACAGCGACCTCGGTGCAAATTTTAGGACTAAAAATAATATTGTGAGGTGTGATGTGTTCAGAATAGGCTGAAAATGAGTGTAAATTATGTTTTTTGAGGTTAATAATACTTTGGGATCAAAATGACCCCCAAATTCTATGATTTAAGCTGTTTTTTAGGGTTTTTTGAAAAAAACACCCGAATCCAAAACACACCCGAATCCGACAAAAAACATTCGGTGAGGTTTTGCCAAAACGCGGTCGAACCCAAAACACGGCCGCGGAACCGAACCCAAAACCAAAACACAAAACCCGAAAAATTTCCGGCGCTCATCTCTAGTCTTAACGAGAATATCCCTAAGGTTATTCCCACGAGAATAACAATGCATGAGAGAATGATCAGAGATCCCCAAATCACGGTCACTTTTAACTATGGGCCATAATTTTCTAGAGATTTGTTTAGTAATAGATGATCCTACATTAAATTTATTAACCCATGTTAATTTATTAGGTTTGATTTGGGTCTCTTTCTTTTTAAGTAAATCTTCTCTATTTAACGAGAGGACCTTATTTTTTGTATCTACCAGTTGTTTCCGTTTGTACCCTCGAGCTGTAAATTTGTCAATGAGTGAATCAATCTGAGTTATAGCTGACTCAGGGTTAGAATTAATTCTGTAAATACGAATCATCTGGGAATAGGGGAGTCCCATTTTTAATGATTTAGGGTGGCAGCTACTAAAATGTAACATTGAATTCCGATCAGTGTCTTTTATAAACACTGTAGTAGAGATTTTTCCATCCTGCTTACCAATAGATACATCAAGAAAATTAATATTAGATTGACTCATAGTATAGGTAAATTTTACTGGGGAACCACTATTATTATGATCCTCCACAACCCTCACAAACTCATCTCTAGTGCCACTCCAGAAAATCAACAAATCGTCTATAAAACGAGTATAAAAGAATATTTTGGACTTAATTTCAGCATCCTGAAAAAAAATCTCGTCTTCTATAGAAAACATGTAGGTATTTGCATACGCCGGTGCCATGGCAGAACCCATGGCACAGCCGGTCGTCTGCAGATAGTACATACCCTCTACCATAAAGAAATTCTTTGTCAACAAGATTTCAAGTAAATTAATTATAATGTCAACATGAACAGCATCCAATACACCGTCTCTGCTTATTAATCCTCTAGTCACAGATAAGCCATCACAATGCGGAATAATCGTGTAAAGGCTTGACACATCAGCCGTAATAAGCCACAGTTCATCTGGGAGAGGAGGTAGTTGCAGCAATTTGTTCAGCAGGGATGTTGTATCCAGGAGGAAATGCTTGTGTTTCTGTACAATTGGCTGTAGTATGGAATCAACAAAAACAGCAGTAGGTTGAAGCAAGGAACCATGGGCTGAGATGATGGGGCGACCAGGAGGGGGATTGATACCCTTGTGTATTTTAGGTAACGTATACATAATAGGTGTAATAGGAAATTCAGGGATCATTATCTCCATCATCTCAGACGAAATAAGTTTTGAGTCACATGCCAAAAGTAAAACCTCCATCAGTTCTTTTCTAAATGTAGCAGTCGGATCACCCCTAAGTTTGACATAAACATGCTGATCACTTAGGTGTCTATGGATCTCCTTTCTATAATCATCTACATCTTGCAGCACAATACCGCCGCCTTTGTCCGCTGGGCGGATAATGAGCTCTTTATTATTTGATAAAGAGCGGAGTGCGATTTGCTGTTCTTTTGTGAGGTTATTATGATAGGGTAGTTTAGCAAGATTTTCCGATGAATCTGCATCTAGTAATCTCATGAACGTTCGGATAGATGCATTGGATGAATTTGGTTCAAATGGTGATTTCTTACGGAATTGTTTCAATCTTTCAGGAAACACAGGGTTGATGTCATCATGGTTGGTAATAGTATTTTTATTTTTGTTAAAAAACTCTCTAAGTTTTAAACTTCGTTGTAGCTGATATTTTTCAGCCTTCCACCTTAAATCATCAAACGGGACTGATGGAATAAAGGATAAACCTTTTGTCAATACCTGCTTCTCTATATCACTCAGATCGTATGATGATAAATTAAAGATCATTTCTTCTTGTTTTTGACAGTTGGTGGCTTGCTTCCAACCCCTGCTTCTTCGCCATTGTCCAGCACGTGGGTTGAATCTCCTATGCCTGCTTTGGTCCGAGTCGTTACCCCTAAAGGGATTTTTTGCCCACGTCTTCTTGAAGTAGAAGGTCTTGGTGTGTCTGAATCACTTCTAGAGGAGCTAGGATCCTGGGAGGAGTCTGTATCCAATTTTGTAGGAAATCTATTCCTCCTGAAAAAAGTTTTTTTCCGCTCAATTCTGTTAGTATTAGGGCCTCTGCCACCAGAAAGCCATTGATAGACTTGATGGTTTTCATAGTCCTGCTTAACTTTATTGAGCTTTTCTCTTTTAAATTTGATCAGATGTGTTTTATGTAATGCAACTTGTTGGTTCAATTTATTAATCCAGTCCTGGTCTTTCTCTGACTGTAATGTCTCTAAATAGAGATCCTCAAAAGTGAAGATTTTTTTCTCTTAAACGTGATTCCTCCTTTTTAGATTGCTCAATAACTAGAAGTATTAGATCAAATGAGCATTTATTCATAATGCCCGTCCACTTTTGGCAGAATATAGGATCATATCTACCTATAGTCGGGCAGTTTTTTACACGGAATCCCCCGTGGAATCTGTTTAGATCTAAAATAATCACTTAGACACACCGCATGCAAATGAAAATCAATAGCTTTTTTCTTCAAGAAGAGCAGTTCTTTGAAAATTAAATCTGCTGGCAGTGATTCTGTCGCATCACACAGCTGTTCCTTCACAAGAATCCCGTCAGTCTCAGCCTCAGAGTAACTAAATTTTTCATTCGCTGAGATCAATAAAGGGTTAAAGAGATCAGCATCAACATCCACTTTCTCAGCCATATTCAATGAGAGATATTGCAATGATACCAACTGATTAATGCTTCAGTCTGGTAAAAACCACATTCAGTGTCAGAATAAAAACGGCATCAGCTTCCACACACAGAAGAATACCAGCATGTATCCAGGTAAATAATAATAACAATACCTTCTTACCCCAGGCCAAAAATGGTTGTTTCAAATGCTCCTGTACCACATGTGGATTTCTGCTATCAGGCGACTCGTTTTTTCATCCACATTCCGGTAAAAAATATTTAATTAGACACCGCTTAACATGTGAGAGTACCTATGTAATATATCAATTGATTTGTCCTTGCGGGCTATCATACATAGGCAAGACAATCAGGAAATTCAAGGAACGCATGACCCTTCACAGGTCGGCAATTAGGGCGGCATTGGCAGGTGGTATTAAAGATCAACTAGTGGCGAGACATTTCGCTGAGGCTAAACATAGCCTGACGAGCTTGAAATATTGCATGATTGATCATGTCCCTCCTCTACGTAGAGGGGGTGACCGTGGTAAATTACTTCTGAGGAAAGAATTCTTTAGGATTAATAAACTAGATGTAATAGCACCTAGAGGGTTAAATGAGATGCTACCGCTATTCTGCTTTATTTGATTAATTTTAATCTATTTCATTTGCTCTTTGTAATATAAAATCATTTTAAATATTAAATATTTGATAAATATAGCGTTAACCCACTCTCGATATTCAATAATCTAAGGGGTTAACAATTAGATTTGCCAATTGTGAACAATACATATATTATCTTTACATCATGTTGGCCCCTTTAACATAATTATTACAGTCTGTATAATGATTCTTTTTGTGCTTTTTGATCAAGTGATTGATGCTTTGGTCGGTTTATCTGTACTTCTATGCTCTATTTCAGTGTAATGTCACAGTGGTGTTTGTATTGCCATGACAACAAGCGCACGGATGTCATAGGCGGGCGCCCGACCCCGGAAGCTGCATCCGGCGCCGGTGAACGGGTCCCACACGTGTATGGTGGCGGGTATATAGGCAAGTCACTTATGTTTGTTTGTTATCTGTATCCTGACGAAAAACCAGTAAAGGTTTTAAACGTTGATATCCATTCAATGCCTCTGTGACTGTGTCCTGTGTGCCGCTGATGAGGATTCTATATTTACTGCTGCCATGCCGTTATGAGGGCACCGGACCAAGCTTTGTTTCTCTATGGGAGTGCCGAGTCTGTGCTGGACTATTATGGTAACATGACTGTGTTGTGAAAGTTACCTGACTAGGGCACCCTATTGTTATTATTATTTACCTGGATACTTGCTGGTATTCCTCTGTGTGTGGAAGCTGATGCCGTTTTTATACTGACGGGATTCTTGTGAAGGAACAGCTGTGTGATGCGACAGAATCACTGCCAGCAGATTTAATTTTCAAAGAACTGCTCTTCTTGAAGAAAAAAGCTATTGATTTTCATTTGCATGCGGTGTGTCTAAATGATTATTTTAGATCTAAACAGATTCCACGGGGGTTCTGTGTAAAAAACTGCCCGACTATAGGTAGATATGATCCTATATTCTGCCAAAAGTGGACGGGCATTATGAATAAATGCTCATTTGATCTAATACTTCTAGTTATTGAGCAATCTAAAAAGGAGGATTCACGTTTAAGAGAAAAAATCTCCACTTTTGAGGATCTCTATTTAGAGACATTACAGTCAGAGAAAGACCAGGACTGGATTAATAAATTGAACCAACAAGTAGCATTACATAAAACAGATCTGATCAAATTTAAAATAGAAAAACTCAATAAAGTTAAGCAGGACTATGAAAACCATCAAGTCTATCAATGGCTTTCTGGTGGCAGAGGCCCTAATACTAACAGAATTGAGCGGAAAAAAACTTTTTTCAGGAGGAATAGATTTCCTACAAAATTGGATACAGACTCCTCCTAGGATCTAGCTCCTCTAGAAGTGATTCAGACACACCAAGACCTTCTACTTCAAGAAGACGTGGGCAAAAAATCCCTTTAGGGGTAACGACTCGGACCAAAGCAGGCATAGGAGATTCGACCGACGTGGTGGACAAGGGCGAAGAAGCAGGGGTTGGAAGCAAGCCACCAAATGTCAAAAACAAGAAGAAATTAACTTTAATTTATCATCATACGATCTGAGTGATATAGAGAAGCAGGTATTGACAAAAGGTTTATCCTTTATTCCATCAGTCCCGTTTGATGATTTAAGGTGGAAGGCTGAAAAATATCAGCTACAACGAAGTTTAAAACTTAGAGAGTTTTTTTAACAAAAATAAAAATAAAAATACTATTACCAACCATGATGACATCAACCCTGTGTTTCCAGAAAAATTGAAACAATTCCGTAAGAAATCACCATTTGAACCAAATTCATCCAATGCATCTATCCGAACGTTCATGAGATTACTAGATGCAGATTCATCGGAAAATCTTGCTAAACTACCCTATCATAATAACCTCACAAAAGAGCAGCAAATCGCACTACGCTCTTTATCAAATAATAAAGAGCTCATTATCCGCCCAGCGGACAAAGGCAGCGGTATTGTGCTGCAAGATGTAGATGATTATAGAAAGGAGATCCATAGACACCTAAGTGATCAGCATGTTTATGTCAAACTTAGGGGTGATCCGACTGCTACATTTAGAAAAGAACTGATGGAGGTTTTACTTTTGGCATGTGACTCAAAACTTATTTTGTCTGAGATGATGGAGATAATGATCCCTGAATTTCCTATTACACCTATTATGTATACGTTACCTAAAATACACAAGGGTATCAATCCCCCTCCTGGTCGTCCCATCATCTCAGCCCGTGGTTCCTTGCTTCAACCTACTGCTGTTTTTGTTGATTCCATACTACAGCCAATTGTACAGAAACACAAGCATTTCCTCCTGGATACAACATCCCTGCTGAACAAATTGCTGCAACTACCTCCTCTCCCAGATGAACTGTGGCTTATTACGGCTGATGTGTCAAGCCTTTACACGATTATTCCGCATTGTGATGGCTTATCTGCGATTAGAGGATTAATAAGCAGAGACGGTGTATTGGATGCTGTTCATGTTGACATTATAATTAATTTACTTGAAATCTTGTTGACAAAGAATTTCTTTATGGTAGAGGGTATGTACTATCTGCAGACGACCGGCTGTGCCATGGGTTCTGCCATGGCACCGGCGTATGCAAATACCTACATGTTTTCTATAGAAGACGAGATTTTTTTTCAGGATGCTGAAATTAAGTCCAAAATATTCTTTTATACTCGTTTTATAGACGATTTGTTGATTTTCTGGAGTGGCACTAGAGATGAGTTTGTGAGGGTTGTGGAGGATCATAATAATAGTGGTTCCCCAGTAAAATTTACCTATACTATGAGTCAATCTAATATTAATTTTCTTGATGTATCTATTGGTAAGCAGGATGGAAAAATCTCTACTACAGTGTTTATAAAAGACACTGATCGGAATTCAATGTTACATTTTAGTAGCTGCCACCCTAAATCATTAAAAATGGGACTCCCCTATTCCCAGATGATTCGTATTTACAGAATTAATTCTAACCCTGAGTCAGCTATAACTCAGATTGATTCACTCATTGACAAATTTACAGCTCGAGGGTACAAACGGAAACAACTGGTAGATACAAAAAATAAGGTCCTCTCGTTAAATAGAGAAGATTTACTTAAAAAGAAAGAGACCCAAATCAAACCTAATAAATTAACATGGGTTAATAAATTTAATGTAGGATCATCTATTACTAAACAAATCTCTAGAAAATTATGGCCCATAGTTAAAAGTGACCGTGATTTGGGGATCTCTGATCATTCTCTCATGCATTGTTATTCTCGTGGGAATAACCTTAGGGATATTCTCGTTAAGACAGATCTACCTGGCTTAGTACCAACCACTGTAAAAACCTTCTTACCCCAGGCCAAAAATGGTTGTTTCAAATGCTCCTGTACCACATGTGGATTTCTGCTATCAGGCGACTCGTTTTTTCATCCACATTCCGGTAAAAAATATTTAATTAGACACCGCTTAACATGTGAGAGTACCTATGTAATATATCAATTGATTTATCCTTGCGGGCTATCATACATAGGCAAGACAATCAGGAAATTCAAGGAACGCATGACCCTTCACTGGTCGGCAATTAGGACTGCATTGGCAGGTGGTATTAAAGATCAACCAGTGGCGAGACATTTCGCTGAGGCTAAACATAGCCTGACGAGCTTGAAATATCGCATGATTGATCATGTCCCTCCTCTACGTAGAGGGGGTGACCGTGGTAAATTACTTCTGAGGAAAGAATCCTTTTGGATTAATAAACTAAATGTAAGAGCACCTAGAGGGTTAAATGAGATGCTACCGCTATTCTGCTTTATTTGATTAATTTTAATCTATTTCATTTGCTCTTTGTAATATAAGATCGTTGTAAATAATAAATATTTGATAAATATAGCGTTAACCCACTCTCGATATTCAATAATCTAAGGGGTTAACAATTAGATTTGCCAATTGTGAACAATACATATATTATCTTTACATCATGTTGGCCCCTTTAACATAATTATTACAGTCTGTATAATGATTCTTTTTGTGCTTTTTGATCAAGTGATTGATGCTGTGGTCGGTTTATCTGTACTTCTATGCTCTATTTCAGTGTAATATCACAGTGGTGTTTGTATTGCCATGACAGCAAGCGCACGGACGTGCGATGACGTCATACGCGGGCGCCCGACCCCGGAAGCTGCATCCGGCGCCGGTGAACGGGTCCCACACGTGTATGGTGGCGGGTATATAGGTAAGTCACTTATGTTTGTTTGTTATCTGTATCCTGACGAAAAACCAGTAAAGGTTTGAAACGTTGATATCCATTCAATGCCTCTGTGACTGTGTCCTGTGTGCCGCTGATGAGGATTCTATATATATATATATATATATATATATATATATATATATCCCAGAGTGTGTGGCACTCATTTTAAAACATTCACTTATATCTGTCACCAGCCACAGTTTGTGGTGGTATGGGGGCTATGTGGCAAAGTTGAGTAAACACAACCACATCATGGGGGGAATGTAATAAGGTGTGAGAATCAGAAAGTGAGAGAATTTGGGGGGTTTCACCTGTTTTTTTTAAAGTGGCAATCATTTACATGGCAAAACCAGGTAGATTTTGCCATGTAAATGACTGCCACTTTAAAAAAAACAAACAAGAGAAATCTCCCTAATATCTCACTTTTTGATTCTCACACCCTATTACATTCCCTCAGCCCTACCGTCCCGTGACTGGTTTTGACCAACATGCACTTAACACACCAATAAATACTCAGAGAAGCGCTACCAATGAACAGTCTGATAAATTTATTTATTAAAAATAATTAATATAGTTTCAATAAAATAATCCGCTTATCCTGGAATGTTCAACATACAATACACACCAAACATTCAATGATTCTAAATAATCACCTTTAAAAAGAACATAACCTCTTAATTCCCAATAAATGCTGCAGCAATTAAAATGTACTAGTACTTATAGGGTTAAGCTCCATGCATGGGCTAATTAATTCACATGGGTTCCTTAGATGCTGTTTAGAAAGTCCATCCACAGTGAAGTATTAATCAGCTTGTATATTGCAGTCTTATCCAGATCACGTAGACTTTCTATGGGTAGCTTAATTTGTGCAAATTTCCATATATGTGCAGTGATAATTTAGCCAAATCACTGATTGTGCAGTCTCATATAATGAAGCTTACCCACTTTTAAATGATGGAAATTTCCCTTTAGTGTCTTTTCCTGTAGTGGGCGCCGGCTGCCCACACCGCTAAACAGCGGCACAGCAAGGTGTCGGTATCACTGTTGAAGACTGCGCTTCACGGGGACCACTTCAGAGCGCGGCTACCTGAGACCAGAAAGCCGTTCGCGGCTGATGAAGTCAGGAGCCGTTCGCTCGTGCATCCGTAGCAGGAACCGCTGAATGTGCTGTGGGTGTGCTGAATGTTGAACACCCAGGATACCGGGCAGGACGTCGGGCGGGATGCTTGACGCGTTTCTCAGCCTCTAATACCGGGGCTATGCTATTATCTATAAAGGAATTAAAAAAAAAAATGTGAATAGCAGATAACAAACAAGAAACAGATAACAACAAGTACACAGTAATTTACCTTCTGCAACATCTTCAGGATATTCCTGGGTCTCCTCCCTATATGCCCCCCTTTTTATGGGACTGCCCCCTCCAATGGTCCAGCACCCTACTCCTCCATTGACTATTCTCCTCTGTCCACTGCTGTCTTTCACATTCTCTACAGACCCCTCCTCTACCAGCTCCTCCTCCAACACTGACTCCCACCTCGTGGGCCTGTGTACATAAGATTCTATAAACACACAAACATGAGATTGTAAGATATTTTTAAATGTAAAACCAATATGTACATGGCAGTAAGGCTTTTGCATGGCATTAACCAGGGACATAGCCAGAACTTAATGGGCCCCATAGCAACATTTTGAAGGGCCCCTGTCCTGTTAATTTTATGCCCCATAAGAGTGCCCTAGTTCATTTTCTGAACCACAGTAGTGCCTTAGTTAATGTTATGTCCCATAGTAGTGTGGTAGTATATTTTATGAACCACAGTAGTTCTCTAATTCACATTATGTCACATTGAAGGGCTGCCTGTACACATTATGCAACACAGTATCCCCAATTCACATTATGATACAGTTCATATTATGCCACACTATAGTGCCTCAACTTTATATTGTGCCAGATTACTGTGCTTTAGTTTATATTATGTAGCAGTATAATGCCCTCCAGTTCATTTTATACCACGTTACAATGAGCAGGTCCAGGAGACCAATATAAATAGATATATTATAGCCCTCAATGTTTTAAGTTTGTAAGCGCCCATATGTATCTACCAATGGTGAAAAATGTATACTGTACAACACATTTAATTTTGACAGGGAAGGTGGGCCCCTCTCATGTCTGGGCCCCATAGCAGCTGCACTACCTGCACCTACAGTAGCTACGCCCTTAGCATCAACCTATGTCTTGTCACATACACTTCTCACACCGTATGTAAAAGTATGCAAGTTGCTGCACAAGGAGTGGCAATATTCCTTTGACTGCTATACACTTGTTTGGGGGGATATTTTTAACTAATAATTTAATATTTAAAAAAAACACATTTCTCGTTTGGAATGTCAGAAAAGTAAAATTTGCCTCTCAGTAGTTAGTAAATTTGCACCAAAATCAAATAATATACTGTATAGACTTTCCCAGCCTAGAGGAGATGCTCCAAGCCCAGCTATTATAATACCTTGAAGTGACGCCAGCCCAGCTTCAGTTACAAATCACCTCCAGGCAAATCATTGCTAAACTAAGGGGCTAAAATGAGAATATGAGAGGACTCTGCTTAACATTCTAATGCAGTACTATCACTGTGATCAAGAAGAGGAATGTACATCCAGCTTTTTTAATAAAATAAATATCAATTATGTTCAACATTTATGACAATAAGTTTCTAATCAAACTGAAAACATTTTTCTGTTTACCTAATAGATATTATAATAAATTGTTATATTAGTATAAAAATACCATCTGATTTGGGGGTGTAGCAGCCTCACCACCTGCCTCTGCATCTGCTGACCCATATGCTCAGGCACGTCATAGTCAAATATGGAGAGACAAATCTAACATTGGCCCTGGGGGGGATTATAAAAGTCTAAATAAGGAATTTTAAAACATTGTATTTTTCCAATAACAATTTAATTTGTCTATTTCATATTTATTTTATTTTGATATATGCTATTAACTGTGGCGGAACTAGAGAATGGTGGGCCCAGGTGCAACAATGTGCATTGGGCCCCCCTCCCATATTATAAATAGGAAAAGCGCATCACCCACAAAATGGTGCTTTTTCTCACTGAGAAGGGTGTCACCAAACAATAGTACTCCTACGTCACGTTACGCCACAAAGTAGAGAGCATTATACACCTTACACCAAACAATATAGGCCTTATACACATTGTGCCACACAGTAGAGAGCCTTATATACATTGCGCCACACAGTAAATAACCTTATACATATTGCACAACACAGTAAATAGCCTTATACACATTGTGCCACACAGTAGAGACCCTTATACACGTTACAGCACACAGTAGAAAGCCTTACACATGTTACGCCACACAGTAGAGAGCCTTATACACAGTACGCCACACAGTAGAGAGCCTTATACACATTACACCACATAGTAGATGGCCTTATACACTTGACACTACACAGTAGATTGCCTTGTACATGTTATGCCATACAGTAGAGAGCCTTATACACGTTACACCACACAGTAGAGATCCTTATACACATTACGTCACACAGTAGTGATTCTTATACACGTTACGTCACATAGTAGAGAGCATTATACACGTTACCTCACACAGTAGAGAGCATTATACACGTTATGTCACACAGTAGAGAGCATTATACACGTTACGTCACACAGTAGAAAACATTATACACGTTATGTCAAACAGTAGAGATCCTTATACACATTACGCCAGTGTCTATCTGATGTGCACATCAACATTTACTACCAGGAATGTGAGCTATATAGAAACAGATGTAGCCAGCCTCATCTTTGCGACAAGCATCAGTGAAAGCCGTGCTGCGGCTAGTCACAGCTGACGTTCTCTCCATAGAAGTCTACAGTGTGCTTCATAGACATGGGCACACTAGTTGTGAGATTGGCTACATCTGTATCTATTGGATATACAGTGTACTGTATACACACACATAGTAAAACACACACAGCAAAATACATATACAGACACACATCCATAGAAAAAAGCACAAACTCACACACACACACACACACACACTACTAAACACACATAGCAAAACACATACAGTATACACACACATACACCAGTAGCAAAATACATACACACCCCATAGCAAAACACATACAGTATATACACACATATACCAATAGCAAAATACATACACACATACACCCTTGCAAAACACATAAACATACACCCATAGCAAAACACACACACACCCATAGCAAAACACATAGAATATACACACACATGCACCAATAGCAAAATACATACACACACCCCCAATGCCAAAACACATACACACATACACCCATAGCAAAACACACACACAGCCAGCATTTACATGTGTGTACAACATACTTTGCACCTCCTTGCTCCTGTAAGGCTCCTCAATGCGGCTGAGCTGACGTCTCCTCACTCTCAACACACACTGCTGCCGTGACTGTTCATCCTCCCTCCCCCTTCTCCCAGCATGCAACGGTGGCAGTCAGAGACTCAGAGGGACATGTACTAAGCAGTGATAAAAGTGGAGAAGTGAGCCAGTGGAGAAGTTGCCCAAGGCAACCAATCACCATTGATGTAACATTTCTAATTTGCATACTTTAAAGTATACAGAGCAGCTGATTGGTTGCCATGGGCAACTTCTCCACTGGCTGCCTTCTCCACTTTTATCACTGTTTAGTACATAAATGCATGTAAAAGAGTGATTATTATTTGCACAAATTGTAGTGTTTACTCTTTAAGATGATTTATCACATGGTTCTGAAAGGTGTCCTATAAGTACAAGCAAAAATATAAAAGGTACAGTTTTCATATAAAAAGATCCTAATGCAATGTTTTTTTTATAACTTAGAATAAAGTCATGTGCTATAATAAACACATGAAATGATAATTATACAAGATATAACAAATTTAGAGGACACATAATACTTAGTACAAATAGGACACAAGAGAAAAAAATATGAGGTACACAAAAAATACTCAATAACAAACACAAAAACAAGTGCAGCAAGATAAAAGGAGAATGCAATTGTTTAATTATTAATTTTTACTATACAGTATATATATGTAATTTTGCCTCTATATGCCAATGTTAATCGCTGTGTTTAATTGTATCAATGGGTTTAATAAGCTGCACTGTTATTGTATCCATGCGTTCCCCAGGTAACCGGGATGCTGTTAGGGGCGGGAGCGCGTCGCACAGAAAGTGCGCGATGACGTCATCTATCCCCGCCAGCGCACCGGGCCGGAGAAGACGCTGCACGAGGTGGAGGGTAAGGTATAAATGTCTGTATTTTGTAAATGTTTGTTGGGTCTGACGAAAGTTGTAATACAACTGAAACGTTACCGCATCTGAAGAGCGCTGTCTCTGTGATTATTTCTATCAAGTAAGTCCCCTTGAGTGCCACCCAATTACACAGTATATCTTTGCATCCAGCAAGGGGAGGCACCGGGGCAGCTGCCAGTGATAACAGAGTGCCGGTTATTGGAAAATTTATATATATATATATATATATATATATGATACCATCCTTGTGTGGCACTCCAAGCTTTGGAAATAAAGACTCGGCAGCCGTTTTTCAGTCAGTCAACATTTCAATGCTTTAGACTTGCATTTTCATCAGGACAACAAGAGGTAATGAAAAAAACACTCACCTATATCACATGTATCACCCAGTGAACTGACCCATTACCCGGGGCGGGACCGCTTCCTCGGGCCACGGCAGCCACCGATGACGTCAAAACGTTCAGCAACATCATGCGGACGCAGTGCACACACCATAGCAACTGATAAACAATACTACGGAAACACATACAGCGGTAATATCACAGTATAAATTACTACAAACAAATTACTTTTAAAATTGTAGCTGAAAAGTATTCAAAATATCCTAGTGTATATACTTTAACCAACTGATGCTTGCAATATACCTAGTCAGTGATACAATGTAAATAAATGGCTTTATCTTTTAGTCTCCATAATCACTACTTTAAAGTAGTGCACTAAGTCCCAAATATTCATTCAGGCCCTTAGGCACTAGCGCCTCAAGACGATGTATCCATCTGGTTTCACATTGAACCTTATTCAGTTACCAATGGACTTTGCGGTTTCCCCCTCCAACCTTGTGCTTTTTCCAATTAAGCGGTTCCCACCATAGAAGTGAATTGAGCTGAGGGGCTCCATTCATTCCTATGGGCAAACTGTGATAGGCAGAGCCCAGGGAGACCAAAGCCAATCAGGAAGCTGTTGCTATGGCAGCAGCCCCTGATTGGCTGCTGGGTCCCTCTAGTGACATTAGTTACATGGAGTCCGGCAGTCACATAGTATAAGTGTATGTAATCCCACATACACATATACATATCCATTTCTGATTGATTTGTTTCTAACTTCTGAGATGCCTACATGGACTGAAGAGGACCAATCTACACTGTATTAGGTAAGTTAATATATTTTTTAAAAGTTATCCTTCACGTGGACGTGAATGGCTATGTGGGATGTATGCATTATGCAGAGTGTATGCACAAAGATGTTTGGGACAGAGAGTAACATAAATGGGGAAGCAAAGTGATGGGCATCCAAGGGTGGTGTCTGCAAGGTGGCTACCTTTTACTTTACAAGAAACTAACCCTGAGATTATAACAGATGTGTTCAATGATGTGCGCAATAGAACTTGGAGTGCAGCTATATCAAGTGCAAAGAGAGGTGTACCCCACACTTCAGGAATGTAACAATGGAAAAAGAAAGTTTTCACACATGAAAGTAGCGCTCACCAAGTGACATGCAAGAATATATAAATATAATCTATCTGAAATGCATTCACCCTTAATTGAATGGTATTCCTCATAGGCTGGTAAGTGGAGGATAGAGATTCACTCTAGGAGATCCTTATATCAAACACCAATATTCGAATGGAATGGATGATATCCCAGAGAGACCTGAAAGATAAGTGCCTCTTTCCCCAATATGAATGGGCATGAAATAAGAGGCACCATTAAACACAGACCATGGTGTAGTACTTTTTGTAAAAACACGCACTGGTTTTAATGCACAGATAAAACTTACAAGAAGTTAAAAGAACAAAAGCATGTCATATAAGACTCCATGGGATAACACAGATGGTATATCACCCAAAGATTCCTGGCAGCCACAGCAGGTGGTATTGGAAGATGTGCACAGTCTCTCCAAGTGGCTAATAGCATGCAGGGTAACAGAAGGTGATTGTGTCCAGATATCCCAGGGTCAGTCACAAATTAAAAGCAAGAGCCACGCTTAACGCGTATCGGACCAGATGTCCTTCATCAGAAGCGTGGGTTACTGGCTCCAGAGTAGTGCTTTTAAACCTTACTAAATGATGATCCCAGCTGTCTCCAATCGTCATCCACAGATCGCGCTCCGAACAGCGCACATGCGCGATGATTACCGGAAACCGGAAGTCGTCGGTGCGGGTCACCTGCGTTCCACATACCCGGAAGTCGTCAATTCGGCTTCCCTTTACCATGCACCGTGAATATCCTTGCTGTTCACATGCGTTCCACTGACCAGGAAACGCACAGGACCGTCATCCAATCCTCTTATCGAACTGTTCCTTTGCAGTAAAGTCTCATATCAGATATAATGACAGAGTCCCGGACTAGTATAAATCCATATATATAATACATATAAAAAAAGAGAAAAATAGCAGCAATTACCAGTGGTATATACACAGATCTAGAGTAAAAGACAGTGTAAAAAATAGGTGCTGAAATGAGTGAACGAACTAGGTCAAAAAACATTTTAATTCAAATTCACCGTTCAGTCCCCTTGGGCTAAGGGTACCTAAATGGTGTATTGACTTCATCTCCGCTTGAGAGAGTCTCTTGTCTAAATCCCTAGTATCCTTTTAAAGTGTAAGGAAACACTGTGAGATTCAAGGCCCTTCCGAATATTATATACATGCTCGGCCCACCTCACCTTGGCACTCCTTCCTGTTTTGCCAACGTAGGCAAGGCCGCATACACATTCGAGCACATATATGATATTTTTGGTTTGGCACGTAATAAAATACCGAATGGGATATGTACGGCCATTAACAGTGTATTCCGTGAAGAACTACATGATATAACTCCGCGTCCAAGTGACTTCTGGCACTAGAGGTCTAACACTAGGGGATGCACCCATAGACTGATATACAGAAGGAGACAGGTACAGAGCGCACCATATCCTAACAAAAAATTCATAAAAATGGGGAATAGAGCTGGCAACACAAAGGAGTCAGATATAGGTGAATGAGATACAAACACAGGGGAGTAGGAGGAATGCAGACAATGACAGAAGCAGGTATACAAAGAAAGGTGCTCGAGCCCCACATACCTAAAGGAGGGACAGCAAAGCATAGTTCAGAGGGAGAAGCATGGATCAGTAACTCTCTCTGCCAGGGGCGTTTCTAGAGAGAAGGAAGACTGTGTGCAGGATCCGTCTGGGCCCCCTCCTCTCTAGCCGACAGCTCTGGGCACTAGTGTTCCTAGGGGACCCTAGCATTGTCCCAGAGCGCATGCGCAAATCACTGGGAAAATGGTGCAGTGGCCATTTTCCCAATGATTTTATGCAGCGCTGCTGCTGGGCCAGGAGATGACGGAGGGTAAGTATTTAAATGAATGGGCGCAGGGTGTCTGGTGTGGACCCCCTGGACACCCGGGGGCCCGTGTGCACCACATACACTGCACCTATTATAAATATGTCAGTTCTCTCTGCACATGTTATATCTGCCCCACCTGCACTGCACATGGTTTTGCCCATTACAAAAAAAAAATGTTGCTGTTGTGATCAGGTATGAATTAGGCCCTAAATTGGCAGCCTTGTCTCTAGGTGTTGCAAGTTGGGGAGTCATCATAGCTGCTTGGTTTGTGAGGTTTTTTTTTTTTATATTTGTCTCAGTTGTTTCAGATCTGATTTCTTTTGATCGAAGCATACTGTGCTGCTTGTTAAGTCCTTTTAGCCAACATCACATTGCTGGAAAGATCTATTTATGTTATAATTTACATTTAACATTGCTAGCAGTAATTTAGCCTGATTGTGTCTAGTCTACTTGAATCCAATTTTGTAATCCAATTTGATTCATTTGTTCAGTTGAATTAGTAACTAAGAGGATAACTACTGTTGCCCACAGGGCCAGTTGGTATTGGCTACATTTTTTCCATCAATAAATTATCTTTTAAAAACTGATTTTTGCATTTACTTAGGTAGTCATTGTCTTGTTTTGTGTGATAATCTGAACTGTGTGTGACAAATATGCAAAAATAGAAGAAATCAGGAATGTGCAAAAACTTTTTCATGCCAATGTAATCGTCTACAGTTTCTAAGTTCTGTGCAATATCTCCCAGGTCTCATGGAGATCAACTGCTGGGACCTATGCATTAAACCAGGCTATTAACTGTAGCTCAAATATCGAATTATGTCAAGAAACCATTCAACACTGTACATTGTATATACAATGGATTGCAGGCACACTCACAGAAACCTTACAAAATGGGTCAAAAGAACCTCAAGTTATTCAAGTTATCATGATAACCTGGAGTTCTTTTGAGCTGATTTTTATGGTTTCCATTTGTGCTGCATGCAATAGACTGTATTTCAAATTCAATTGGAGGGCACCCGACAAACAGTTTTAAGCTGTCTACGCAATCGAGTGCGGCCTTCTTGGACTAGTGTGTGTGTGTGTGTGTGTGTGTGTGTGTGTGTGTGTGTGTGTGTGTTTATTCTTATAGGTATTACACAGACCAAGAAAATTCAAATTAAAACAAAATCCATTTCCTTTAATTATTTCTCTGATTACTAATATAAAATTAGTACTACTCCAAATGATTATACCAAAAAGTATTAATCTAGATTTACTGGATGTAGACATCTTAAATATGTGTATAAAAAGTTTTACACCACTAGAGCATAACGACAATGGGGGTAATTCCAAGTTGATCGCAGCAGGAAATTTTTTAGCAGTTGGGCAAAACCATGTGCACTGCAGGGGGGGCAGATATAACATTTGCAGAGAGAGTTAGATTTGGGTGGGTTATTTTGTTTCTGTGCAGGATAAATACTGGCTGCTTTATTTTTACACTGCATTTTAGATTGCAGATTTAACTCACCACACCCAAATCTATCTCTCTCTGCACATGTTATATCTGCCTCCCCTGCAGTGCACATGGTTTTGCCCAACTGCTAAAAAATTTCCTGCTGCGATCAACTTGGAATTACCCCCAATGTCGGTGGTGATTCAGAGTTGATCATAGCTGTGCTAAATTTAGCACAGCTACGATCAGGCACACTGACACGTGGGGGGAAGCCCAGCACAGGGCTAGCCACTCCGCATGTCAGTACCCTGCCCCGTCGCAGAAGTACAAAAGCATCGCACAGCAGCGATGCTTTTGTACTTCAGGAGTAGCTCCTGGCCAGCGCAGCTCCTGCGTGCTGGCCAGGAGCTACTCGTCACTGCCCGGGTCACAGCGGCTGCGTGTGACGTCACGCAGCCGCCGCGGCCCAGCACAGCCCGGCCACGCCTGCCCAGTGACCGCCTCTGCCACTCAATCAGGCAGAGACAAACGCTAGCTAAAGACAGCCGTCAGCTGTCTGGCATGCGTCAGCGCACTGCTGCACCGACGCATGCGCAGTTCAGGCCTGATCGCTGATGTGCAAACATGCACAGCACCGACCAGGTGTGAATGAGCCCCTTTGTTGTTTGAGCACTTAAGCAATCATACATGAAAGAACTGAATCAATCGGTTCCCAATGATTCACTCAGTACTGCAGTGACAATCCACTATTGGCAACACATGTGGAAACGAATATCCACAATTGAAGGCCATCATTTTTCTTAGCTATTTATATTATCCTACAACTAGATTATTACAAAAGTGTCCAAACCAATCCCTTCTTTACTAATAACTGACATTATGAGCAATTGAGCACAAAGAACCACAATTTGTGTTATAACTCATGACTCATGAAAAAACTAGTGATGAGCGGGTTCGGATCCTCGGGATCCGAACCCGCCCGAACTTCACATTTTTTTACACGGGTCCGAGCGACTCGGATCCTCCCACCTTGCTCGGTTAATCCGAGCGCGCCCGAACGTCTTCATCCCGCTGTCGGATTCTCGTGAGACTCAGATTCTATATAAGGAGCCGCGCGTCGCCGCCATTTTCACACGTGAATTGAGATTGATAGGGAGAGGACGTGGCTGGCGTCCTCTCCGTTATAGTAGAACACAGAGTGACTTAGTTAGTTATAATTGTGGGGAGGATTGGGGACGGGGAGCAGCTGTTAGGGAGTACAGTGCAGGGTTTTGATTATACCACCAGTGAGTTTAATCCTTTGTTTCTCTGCCTGAAAAAAACGCTCCACCATATCTGTGCTCACTCAGTGTGCTGCACTGCTGCATGATATATCTGTGCTGAGTGCACTGCTCTGCTCACACTGCCTAATTGTGGGGAATGGGGAGCAGTTATAGCAGGAGTACAGTGCACAGTTTTGCTGACAGTGACCACCAGTCCAGTATACGTTTGTCTGCCTGAAAAACACTCCTGTGTTTTTTTGTTTTTTTTTCATACTAGTTTAGCAGTCTGCTGACAGTGTCCACCAGGTCCGTTATGCAGTATATTATATATATAAGCAGCAGTACGGTAGGCCACGGCTGTACCTACCTCTGTGTCGTCAGTGCACTCGTCGTCCATTAGTAATATAAAACTATACTATCCATATATCTACATTGTATACCTGTTGTGGTTTTTTTTTCCTTCATACTAGTTTAGCAGTCTGCTGACAGTGTCCACCAGGTCCGTTATATGCAGTATATATTATATAAATATATATAAGCAGTACGGTAGGCCACGGCTGTACCTACCTCTGTGTCATCAGTGCACTCGTCGTCCATAAGTAATATAATACTATACTATCCATCCATCTACATTGTATACCTGTGGTGTTTTTTTTTTTTTTCATACTAGTTTAGCAGTCTGCTGACAGTGTCCACCAGGTCCGTTATACAGAATATTATATATATAAGCAGTACGGTAGGCCACGGCTGTACCTACCTCTGTGTCGTCAGTGCACTCGTCGTCCATAAGTAATATAATACTATACTATCCATCCATCTACATTGTATACCTGTGGTGGTTTTTTTTTTTTTTCATACTAGTTTAGCAGTCTGCTGACAGTGTCCACCAGGTCCGTTATACAGTATATTATATATATAAGCAGTACGGTAGGCCACGGCTGTACCTACCTCTGTGCCGTCAGTGCACTCGTCATCCATAAGTAATATAGTACTATACTATCCATCCATCTACATTGTATACCTACCTGTGGTGGGTTTTTTTTTCCTTCATACTAGTTTAGCAGTCTGCTGACAGTGTCCACCAGGTCCGTTATATGCAGTATATATTATATAAATATATATAAGCAGTACGGTAGGCCACGGCTGTACCTACCTCTGTGTCATCAGTGCACTCGTCGTCCATAAGTAATATAATACTATACTATCCATCCATCTACATTGTATACCTGTGGTGTTTTTTTTTTTTTTCATACTAGTTTAGCAGTCTGCTGACAGTGTCCACCAGGTCCGTTATACAGAATATTATATATATAAGCAGTACGGTAGGCCACGGCTGTACCTACCTCTGTGTCGTCAGTGCACTCGTCGTCCATAAGTAATATAATACTATACTATCCATCCATCTACATTGTATACCTGTGGTGGTTTTTTTTTTTTTTCATACTAGTTTAGCAGTCTGCTGACAGTGTCCACCAGGTCCGTTATACAGTATATTATATATATAAGCAGTACGGTAGGCCACGGCTGTACCTACCTCTGTGCCGTCAGTGCACTCGTCATCCATAAGTAATATAGTACTATACTATCCATCCATCTACATTGTATACCTACCTGTGGTGGGTTTTTTTTTCCTTCATACTAGTTTAGCAGTCTGCTGACAGTGTCCACCAGGTCCGTTATATACAGTATATATTATATATATATATATATATATATAAGCAGAAGGGTAGGCCACGGCTGTACCTACCTCTGTGTCGTCAGTGCACTCGTCGTCCATAAGTAATATAATACTATACTATCCATCCATCTACATTGTATACCTGTGGTGTTTTTTTTTTTCTTCATACTAGTTTAGCAGTCTGCTGACAGTGTCCACCAGGTCCGTTATACAGTATATTATATATAAAAGCAGTACGGTAGGCCACGGCTGTACCTACCTCTGTGTCGTCAGTGCACTCGTCGTCCATAAGTAATATAATACTATACTATCCATCCATCTACATTGTATACCTACCTGTGGTGGGTTTTTTTTTCTTCATACTAGTTTAGCAGTCTGCTGACAGTGTCCACCAGGTCCGTTATATACAGTATATTATATATATAAGCAGTACGGTAGGCCACGGCTGTACCTACCTCTGTGTCGTCAGTGCACTCGTCGTCCATAAGTAATATATAGTACTATACTATCCATCCATCTACATTGTATACCTGTGGTGTTTTTTTTTTCTTCATACTAGTTTAGCAGTCTGCTGACAGTGTCCACCAGGTCCGTTATACAGTTTATTATATATATTAGCAGTACGGTAGGCTACGGCTGTACCTACCTCTGTGTCGTCAGTGCACTCGTCGTCCATAAGTAATATAATACTATACTATCCATCCATCTACATTGTATACCTGTGGTGGTTTTTTTCTTCTTCATACTAGTTTAGCAGTCTGCTGACAGTGTCCACCAGGTCCGTTATACAGTATATTATATATTTAAGCAGTACAGTAGGCCACGGCTGTACCTACCTCTGTGTCGTCAGTGCACTCGTCGTCCATAAGTAATATAATACTATACTATCCATCCATCTACATTGTATACCTGTGGTGGGTTTTTTTTTCTTCATACTAGTTTAGCAGTCTGCTGACAGTGTCCACCAGGTCCGTTATATACAGCATATATTATATATATATATAAATAAGCAGTACGGTAGGCCACGGCTGTACCTACCTCTGTGTCGTCAGTGCACTCGTCGTCCATAAGTAATATAACACTATACTATCCATCCATCTACATTGTATACCTATGGTGGTTTTTTTCTTCTTCATACTAGTTTAGCAGTCTGCTGACAGTGTCCACCAGGTCCGTTATATACAGTATATTATATATATAAGCAGTACGGTAGGCCACGGCTGTACCTACCTCTGTGTCGTCAGTGCACTCGTCGTCCATAAGTGATATATAATACTATACTATCCATCCATCTACATTGTATACCTGTGGTGTTTTTTTTTTCTTCATACTAGTTTAGCAGTCCGCTGACAGTGTCCACCAGGTCCGTTATACAGTATATTATATATATAAGCAGTACGGTAGGCCACGGCTGTACCTACCTCTGTGTCGTCAGTGCACTCGTCGTCTATAAGTAATATAATACTATACTATCCATCCATCTACATTGTATACCTGTGGTGTTTTTTTTTTTCTTCATACTAGTTTAGCAGTCTGCTGACAGTGTCAACCAGATCCGTTATATACAGTATCTTATATATATAAGCAGTACGGTAGGCCACGGCTGTACCTACCTCTGTGTCGTCGTGCACTCGTCGTCCATAAGAAATATATAATACTATACTATCCATCCATCTACATTGTATACCTGTGTTGTTTTTTTTCTTCTTCATACTAGTTTAGCAGCCTGCAGACAGTCTCCACCAGGTCCGTTATACAGAATATTATATATATATAAGCAGTACGGTAGGCCACGGCTGTACCTACCTCTGTGTCATCAGTGCACTCGTCGTCCATAAGTAATATAATACTATACTATCCATCCATCTACATTGTATACCTGTGGTGGGTTTTTTTTTTCTTCATACTAGTTTAGCAGTCTGCTGACAGTGTCCACCAGGTCCGTTATATACAGTATATATTATATATATATATATTAGCAGTACGGTAGGCCACGGCTGTACCTACCTCTGTGTCGTCAGTGCACTCGTCGTCCATAAGTAATATAATACTATACTATCCATCCATCTACATTGTATACCTACCTGTGGTGGTTTTTTTTTTCTTCATACTAGTTTAGCAGTCTGCTGACAGTGTCCACCAGGTCCGTTATATACAGTATATTATATATATAAGCAGTACGGTAGGCCACGGCTGTACCTACCTCTGTGTCGTCAGTGCACTCGTCGTCCATAAGTAATATATAGTACTATACTATCCATCCATCTACATTGTATACCTGTGGTGTTTTTTTTTTCTTCATACTAGTTTAGCAGTCTGCTGACAGTGTCCACCAGGTCCGTTATACAGTATATTATATATATTAGCAGTACGGTAGGCCACGGCTGTACCTACCTCTGTGTCGTCAGTGCACTCGTCGTCCATAAGTAATATAATACTATACTATCCATCCATCTACATTGTATACCTGTGGTGGTTTTTTTCTTCTTCATACTAGTTTAGCAGTCTGCTGACAGTGTCCACCAGGTCCGTTATACAGTATATTATATATTTAAGCAGTACAGTAGGCCACGGCTGTACCTACCTCTGTGTCGTCAGTGCACTCGTCGTCCATAAGTAATATAATACTATACTATCCATCCATCTACATTGTATACCTGTGGTGGGTTTTTTTTTCTTCATACTAGTTTAGCAGTCTGCTGACAGTGTCCACCAGGTCCGTTATATACAGCATATATTATATATATATATATAAATAAGCAGTACGGTAGGCCACGGCTGTACCTACCTCTGTGTCGTCAGTGCACTCGTCGTCCATAAGTAATATAACACTATACTATCCATCCATCTACATTGTATACCTATGGTGGTTTTTTTCTTCTTCATACTAGTTTAGCAGTCTGCTGACAG
>NC_086448.1:434787522-434800022 GCF_028390025.1 Pseudophryne corroboree
TACCTACCTCTGTGTCGTCAGTGCACTCGTCATCCATAAGTAATATAATACTATACTATCCATCCATCTACATTATATACCTGTGGTGGTTTTTTTTTTCTTCATACTAGTTTAGCAGTCTGCTGACAGTGTCCACCAGGTCCGTTATATACAGTATATATTATATATTGTCAAAGTCAGAAAAATATCTCTATGCACACTACCATATTTGCACCTCACACAGGTCCGTGCTGCGCATGCGTACGCTCTCCCGTACGTGCGCATACTCACAGTCGCTGGCACCCGCAGGCGCACGGTAGCGTATTTACGGTAGAGTTTATGTGATCGTAGCGTGCGACTCAATCGTTACATATTTTCACTATATAATGTATCTTGTAGATCATGGTCCCTTTGATAGATTCTGAAAGTTTGGTTAATATAGAATGTTCATGAACAGAGAAATCCCTCTTTGTTTGATACGAAGGGTCAGACAGGAGTAATACAGTGGTGTCTAGTACCCATCGGAAGAGTATTTAATTAGCAATATTCCGGTGTTGGTTTGAAGCTGATTAATCGCTCGTGCGAATAGTTATGGACATAAGAAGTTTATGAACATTTACTGTATTTGCACTTACTTATCCATGCGGCGGGAAACCCAGTTTCCCTCCCACCTGAGCTGTTGGAAATAGTCACGGCCCACCTGTATGAATCAACCTATGACCTTTTGTTATAATGCGAGGAGGAATTCCTGTGTCCAATGAACAATGAGATTGTAGGGACCATTGAATTGTATTGTGTGTGGGGCATAAATAGACAAGCCGATCACATCCAGCTCTCACTCTTCAACGGTTATCATTGCTGAAAATCGGGAGCTGGATATCCAGAGGCGCATGCGATCGTTTCCTTTGTGCGTAAGTTTTCTCCGCAGCCATATTGTTCTTACTGTTATTGTGGGCCAATCTCTCTCTCTCTCTCTCTTCTCCTCTTTCTCTCTTATTTTCCCTTAAAACGTAATTGTATTGTATTGTATTTCCTGTGTAGTTATCTGGTTAGGTAGTCTATGTTATATTGTAGTGTATGACTTGTATTGTGTTAATTCTTTTGCAAGTATATCATTCATAATATATATTTATTAGGCGTTGGACCCTAAGCCCAGGTATCTGTGTATTTCTTATAGTGTTTAGTATTCTCAGAGCGTCGGTAATGCTCAAACAGCTTTTAAGTTAATAAGGTTACACTAGGTTGCATCTACACCCTATTTCTACACAAAAGGTTTTACAGCATATTATACTGTTTATGGTTTAAATTTAAAGGTTTAACATTGTGAGCGTCAGCGCCGCTGGTGATCTCCTCGTGGTCCCGAGCGTCCGCTACGCTATAGCGAATCATTACGTTAGTCGGCAGCCAATAACGTGCCTGCCTGTGATCTCTTGGCCGTGAGCGAACGTGACGCTTGAGCGTCTCGACTACGGCTAAGCGATTGTTACGCAACGAGCGTACCCTTACGGTACTTCATACGTAAATAGCGTACAGTGTTCTTAGACCTCATAAAGGGTTTTATATAAGATAAATATTCAGCTTTATCAATTGGCGGCTCGCCCGTCCTTCACATATCTGCACTAGGTAATTTCAGCAGACATTATCCAGCAGCAAAGGGCGGGAGATCATATTCCTCGTAGTGCTGTTTGGATAAGCGTCTGCTTCGCTTAGTAAAGGGTGCTGAAGGAATCCGGGACCGGAGGTAAGAACAAAACGATAGTGTCTTTTTAAAACTGTTCATTTCTGTCTTGCATACACACGCACGCATATCTGCATTTCTTTTCATTCGTGTATTTTCATATATCACTCTCCTGTTTGCCATTGTATAATTGATAAACGTACTAAGAGAGATTTGTCGCTATTTCATAGTTAAAGTGTAAAAGTAAAGGGATAAAGTGTAAAGCGCACACGCAACTCTACCTAAAGGTATAAAGAGAGATTGGTGTGGTGCTCGGTAGATGATCAAGGATCATCTACATTGATAAAACCTATTAGTTGTGTTACGGTAGACAAAGACTGGTGTACACGTGTCTCTAACAAAGGGAGAGACTCGCGTACGCAAAGGCCGACGCACGCAGCGTAAATTACACAACGGAGCGTCTGGGTACGCCCACGTAACTCAAACAACACGCGATAAATAGCGCAACAGGCGATAAATAGCGAAAATTTATTTTAACATTCGAAATTTAAATTAATAGATCCTTCTCCTAATTTGTAACACATCTGGTCTAAAGAGAAATTTCTGCGCAGAAATAGAAATAGAAACAAAAGTGTACATGTGGTGAGTGAGTGTTTTTACATACATTTATACAATTTTGAGGTTGAACCAAAAGAAATCATCGAGTTCTCGTGAGGTACATACGTGTAAGTGACATGCACGGTGGCTAGGGAGGCATCCTTGGTTAAACATAAAATTTGAGCATTAGAGTATAGCAGACCAGGAGGTCATACTGTAACAGACCAGGAGGTCATAGCAGAACAGCAGGTTCAGGTACAGCAGACAAGGAAGTCCGCTATACAGTCCACAGGCACAACACCTAAAAAGGGTTGGTGCAACACCCATATAGGCCATACAAGCTCTTGCTGAAGGAATTCGCAGCCGCAATTTTCGATTCCGCTGGTCGCTCCGTACATAAGATTAGTTGCTTATGTGCTGAACGATTGTACCGCACGTAATTGTGTGCATTAGTAAACCTGACCGGTACTATTTGTGTACGAAGGTCATAAACGCTATTTGTACATTCTGACGTGATTTGTGTAATTTTTTATTTTTACAAAGGGAAGTTCGCTGGTCACTCAGGAATTATCCAACAACCTCACCTTTACTGGAAAGAGTAAGTGTTCTGCGGATATCCCTCTCATGTTCCAGTAAACAAAGGTTAAATAGGTGCCCTGGGTCGAGTACGCCAGCACCATATCGGTGTGATCAGGTCGTATTGGTCGGCGTGGGCAGAGTGAGTAAGGTGCTCGGTAAACCTTACCGTCAACCTATCGTGAATATCTTGGTTTTTTTGTAAGGGTCCGTAACACCTGCAAATTATGGGGGCCAGTTGTTCAGGAAGGGGGCGATCAACCTCGGTTCGGGTTGATTCCATAAACCGACCAGTCGGGTCGGCAAGGTACGTAATGTGTGAAAAGTACGGAAGTCACACAGAAGCTTTATGTGATGAATGGGAGAGAATGACAGTACATGACGGGGAGAAATTCCCAAGAGTAGGTAGCTTCAGCTCAGAAGTGTTAACGAATTTAAGGAGAAGGATATGTCTCATTAAATCAGCAAAGAGACGAATCAAGCATTATGATTATTTGCAGTTGTGGCAACAGGAGGGTGACATACAGAGAGGATTGGCTCAGGCGGCGGGATCTGGCTCAATCAGGAAACTGATAGCCACGGCCCCACCGCCACCATACATATCAGGAGAGAAATTGGTTGCGGAGAATGACGCACTAAGGTGTAACAAACAAACACTTAGCAACTGTGTAAATGTTAAAGATAATGTTAACCAATTAACCAATGCAAGTATTTACCCGTGCAAGTTGTACCCTGTTTTGAACTTTCCTCAGGAGTGTGATCAAGAGGACGAATCGGCAACAATTTCAGCGCTCTCTCTCGCAGCCACCATAGCAGAGACCACAGTAGGCACAGCTCCACCCCCGAGATTAGTAACAAAGGCCCCTAGCGGAGGGATAGGTGAGGTCGTATCAACGGGTAAGTACGGCACCATACACTATGCTGAAACTATTTCACCACAGCCTGTAGAATCTACACAGAATGAGGTTGTTAGAGTTAATCCTGTTAAGGTAATAGTAGTTCCAAATGGGAAAACAGACACTTCAGGAGTCACTCCTGTTAGGAACATTGCCATGTATAGCCCATTTTCCCGAATGGAATTAAGGACCATAGTGTCTGAATTCCCTGACCCTAGAAAAGACTTAGTTGCCAGCCAAAAATACATCAGAGACCTAGGTAACACGTTAGAGCCCAACAACAAAGACTGGCAGATATTGCTGAGAGCATGTTTACCCTCCAATGTTGACGCAACTCAATTTTTAGCTGACTGTGGATTAGATCAGGATGTACCTCTTACAGATGTGTACAACAAAGACAACGTAAAAAGAATAAGTTTACAGTTAAAAGAGTATTTCCCAGCGGTAGTTAAATGGAACAAGATATTCTCCATTAAACAAAAGGAGTCAGAAACAGCTACAGAGTATTTTCACAGAGCATTATTAGAGATGGCAAAATACACAGGCATAGAGGACATTAAAACAAACATAAACCATCGAGAGGTAGCAGTATCGGTACTGATGGATGGTTTAAAAGAGTCATTAAAGACTAGGGTACAGACCACACAACCATGTTGGCGAGGTCTGTCTGTGGCTACTTTGAGAGAGGCTGCTATTGATCACGACCGGAATATCACCAGACACAGGGAACAACAAGGTGATAAGTTAATGGCAGTAAGTATACAGGCCTTGACCACAAAACAGCCTGTGTTAATATCACCAAACCCTGTGGGTAAGTCAAATGTGGTAACATGTTATTCTTGTCACAAACAGGGACACTTTGCACGAGACTGTAGATCGAGAAATATACAAAAATCTTATCAACCCCCTAGACAACGACGCGATACACGACATTGGGATCAGGGTCCGCAGAAACGGAGTTATGAGCCACATGCAGGGGAAACAAAAAGATATCCCCCGAACAGAGACTGGCAAGCCTCTGGTAGCTCCCAATTAACTCCATCACAAGTAGTTGCTGCCAGCGGGATTCAGGGAGGTCACCATACCCAATAGGGGTGTGGCCATACCTGTAATCTGCAGCCAGTAAAATTGATTGCAAGTCTTGGAAGTGAACCAGAAATTGCAATCAATGTAGCTGGTAAATCATTAAACTTTCTTGTAGATACAGGGGCGGCCAAATCAGTGATAAATTCGACAGTGGGCATGAGAACCACTGGTAAGACAATTCCAGCCATAGGGGTAACGGGAGTAGTCCAGCACTATCCTGTTAGCAAACCAGCCGAGATTACAATAGGGCCTTTACATACCAAGCATTCCTTTTTGCTGGCTGCATCGGCACCGACTAATCTCCTGGGAAGAGACTTACTGTGTAAAATGGGGTGCGTCATTTATTGTACTCCTGAAGGTGTATTCTTGGACATACCTGAGAATCACGCTCAGGAAGTACGGGACATGTTAGACTCCCCATCAAAATTAATGTCACATACCATTATGACAAATAGGACTCCCTCCCAAGTAGAAGAAATGACATCTCAGATACCAGAGTCACTTTGGACTAAAGATGGACAGGACACTGGATTAATGGCAAACGTAGCTCCGGTAGTTGTACAAGTAAAAGATGGTAGGATAGCTCCAAAAATCCCACAGTACCCTCTGAAGCCAGCGGTGGAATTAGGAGTTTACCCAGTAATAGAGCGCTTGCTACAACAGGGCATTCTGGTAAGAACGTCCAGCACTGCCAATAGTCCCATCTTCCCTGTTAAAAAGAGTGGGGGGAGGGGTTACCGGCTAGTGCAGGATCTAAGGGGGATTAACAAAATAGTTGAGAGTCAGTTCCCCGTAGTGCCAAATCCAGCTGTCATCCTAATGCAAATCCCTCCCACTGCGAAATTTTTCACTGTTATTGACCTCTGCTCCGCTTTCTTTTCGGTACCTCTGCACCCTGACAGCCAATATTTGTTTGCATTTACATACAGAGGAGTCCAATACACATGGACTCGATTACCACAAGGATTCATAGATAGTCCAAGTATCTTTTCCCAGGCTTTGCATGATTGTTTACAGTCTTTCCAACCAGTGAGTGGATCAGTATTAATACAGTACGTGGATGATCTACTACTGTGTTCTGATTCATTGGAAGCATCCCTGAAGGATACGAAACAGCTCCTGTTTCATCTTTCAGACACAGGACACAAGGTTTCCAAAGACAAGTTGCAATTATGCCAAACTAAGGTAAAATATTTGGGACACTGTCTAACACAAGGACTGAGACACCTGACCGCTGATAGAATTCAAGCAATTAGAGACATGACTCTGCCACAAACCCAGCAACAGATCAGAACGTTTTTAGGAATGTGTGGGTATTGCCGTAATTGGATCCCAGGGTTTTCCATTCTAGCGTTACCCTTGCAGGAGATGGTCTCCTCAAACAAACCTGATCGGATTTCGCATACAGACGAGTCTGAGACAGCATTTGAGAGACTTAAACAGTGCCTAACGCAGGCACCAGCATTAGGTATGCCAGACTATGGGAAACCCTTTGAACTATATGGAACAGAAAGTGCTGGTTGCGCGGCAGGCGTACTAACCCAAAAGCACGGTGATGCCAGCAGGCCAGTAGCATATTACAGCGCTCAGCTAGACACGGTAGCGCGATCCCTCCCCACATGCTTGCGAAGCGTTGCTGCGATAGCATTGCTAGTAACGAAAAGCGAAGATGTAGTGCTAGGTCACAACCTCACAATTCATACACCACATGCAGTGTCAGCCTTGCTGAATTCTGCCCAAACCAGGCACGTCTCATCAGCGCGGTTTACAAGATGGGAATTGGCACTAATGGCCCCCGTAAACATCACCATAAGGAGATGCAGTGCATTAAATCCTGCAACATATCTCCAAGGTGTGCCTGGACAGGCACAAAGGGTGGAGGATGAGAGTGGTGGGGAAGGAGGATTTAATACAAAGGAAGACACACATGATTGTGTGGAATATTTGACCCAAAATTTTACCGCAAGGCCTGACATCAGTGACAACCCACTGGAAGATGTAGAACTTACGTTCTACACAGACGGTAGTTGTCATAGACAGTCAGACTCGGGAGACTTGTGTACTGGATACGCAGTCGTAGATGACCAAGGCACCATAGAAGCGGAACCGCTAGGCCCACCTCACTCAGCCCAGGTTGCTGAACTGGTCGCCCTAACCAGAGCATGTGAATTGGCTAAGGGCAAATCAGCCAATATCTACACCGACTCTAGATACGCATTCGGGGTAGTCCATGATTTCGGAGCCCTATGGCGCCTCAGAAATTTCATGACGGCAGCTGGTACACCGATAGCGCATGCAGCCCACATAAAAAGGCTTCTAACAGCGATACAGGAACCCGACAGAGTGGCTGTTATCAAATGTAAAGCACACACATATAGCCAGGACCCAGTATCACTTGGTAACAGCCGAGCAGACGAAGCTGCTAAATTAGCAGCTGCTACCCCCAGACAGACAGACACCACACAACTGATGGTATTTAATACCATCAACACACAGAAGTTGTGTGAGATGCAAAATTTGTGTTCCACACAGGAAAAGGCAGTCTGGAAGGCAAAAGGATATGGCCAGGAGTCCTCAGGACTCTGGACGGATGGACACGGTAAACCAGTGGTCCCCAGAGCATACCTTCCATGTTTAGCTGAGGCAGCTCACGGGCTGACTCATCTGGGCAAGGAAGGGATGTGCAAGTTGGTAAGAGCATATTGGTGTGCCCCAGGATTTTCATCTCATGCGAGTAAAAGAGCAATGTCATGCCTTACCTGTTTGAGAAAGAACATCGGAAAGGCAATACCTACAGAACCATCTCATATCCCACCTGCCGGCGGCCCTTTCCAGGTAATACAGATTGACTTTATTCAATTACCCCCTTGTCGAAATTTGAAATATGTACTTGTTTGTATAGATGTTTTCTCAAATTGGGTCGAAGCATTTCCAGCGGCCACAAATACCGCTATGTTTACTGCTAAGAAAATTGTGCAGGAATTTGTATGTAGATATGGTATCCCTAGAATTATCGAAAGTGATAGGGGTACCCATTTTACAGGTGATGTCTTTCAAGGAATGTGTAAATTGATGGGAATTGATAGCAAGCTGCACACTCCATACCGTCCACAGGCGAGTGCGAAAGTGGAAAGAGTGAACAGCACTATTAAAAATAAACTGAGTAAAGTGATGGCAGAGACAGGATTGACATGGCCAGAAGCTTTACCCATTGTACTGTACAGCATCAGAACCATTCCCAGGTCCCCTCTTAATCTGTCTCCCTTTGAAATCTTGTTTGGTCGACAACCGCATGTTATGATTAACCCTCAGGATGATTTGAAGTGTAACAATGAAGTGACTGTAAAATACTTGATTAACATGAGTAAACAGTTAAGGAATCAAAATGATAATCTGAAGTTAGTGATTCCTGATTTACCAGATAGTAATTGTCATGACATTGAACCTGGGGATTATGTAATGATACGGAATTTTCTACGCTCAGGTTGCCTTATTGACAGATGGGAAGGACCATACCAGGTCTTATTGACTAGCACTACAGCATTGAAGGTTGCTGAGAGAAAGACTTGGGTTCATTCGTCCCACTGTAAGAAGGTTGCTGATCCAGAAAGGTCCCGTGATAAGGAACAGACGGTAGAGGTTGTATCACTGGAGTGTCTGTTCCAGGAAGATTGAGGCGGCACCTGAGCATTGAAAATCACAAGACCAAAAGCAGTTGTCGATCCCCTGTTCCCTTTTATTGTTTTTCTCCAACTTCCCATCCCCTCTCCCTCAAATTATTTTTTCCCCCTTCTCATTCTTCTCCGTTTCCTCCTACAAGATGGACTTGCCCCAAGAGACTGTGATCCGGATTTTCCTGTTGACCATGATGTTGACCAGAGCAGTCTGTTCCGGCGAGAGTACCATGGAGGTCGAGAGAGGTTCTGGAATGGGTTCTGATGATAAAGATGGAGGCGTAGTTTTCCAAGAACAACTTAACCAACAAGTAAAGGCGAGTATCAGAAAACGATCCGATAGCATTGACCATAGAAGGAATTGTGAAGGATTGTTAGCTGAAGAAAACTGTATCTGTCGGCTCTGTAACAATGTCATTGAGGATGGGTGCATAAAGAAATGCCAATCCAGTTTTAATATCCATATGGACCGGCATCCATTGAGTGACTATCACTCCTTAGTGGGTAGTGTGTTAAATAAAACAGATTGTTGGGTATGCTCTCAAGTACCTCAAGGTCATAGCAAATCAGGGCTAGTACCATTTCCTTTAACGTTAGGGGAGGTACTTGAGTTAAGTGGTGGGAGACCGGTGGACAGGAGGTTTAATATCTCCAGCCCTCCTAGTTTGAAGCTCCACCAATACCATGTGGATAGGTCCCTATTATGTTTTAACATCTCCAATCCCCGAAAGCCGGGAAATTGGGAAGTGTCATGGAGTAATCAAACCATGACCTTCTCACATAGAGCAGATAGAATGCCTACAGATACAGAGCTTATACGCCACATAGCCAGTAGAGGAAAATCTTTCCGATATAGGTATACCTTAGGAAATAGGATTACGAGAGTTGGAGAGGTATCACCAGGATACTGTGCACATATCGTACAACCTGATACGTGTACTAAGCAGATGGAAGAATTAGGGATAGGAGATTTCACATGGAAGGTGTGTAATATGGTTATGTCCTACTCTGTCCCATATGTTCTCCCTGATGATGCATATTTCATATGCGGGAGAAAGGCGTATAAGTGGCTTGCCCCAAACTCTGAAGGATTGTGTTATATTGGAAAAGTACTGCCTGAAGTAATGACTGTATCACATGACAAAATGAAAGACATACACCGTGTTGCCCAAACTCCTTATACTCACACCCATTACGAGCACGTAGTTAAACGGCACCTGATAGAAAGAACAGAGCATCCGGCCTCTGACATGATCCATGAATCCTCCGGGATTCAGTTTCTAATCGCGTTAGACATCACTCGTACCGCCAGAGGAGTGTTGAATTATAAATACATATCCGCACTTGCAAATTTGTTAGATAATATCACTGAAATGTATGATGACACGTTTAGGTATACTGGAAGAGAACTTCAAGCTTATAAAACAGAACTGGTACAGCATAGAATGGTTCTTAATTACCTCACAGCAGTGACAGGCGGATATTGTGTCACACTGGCAACACAATACGGCGTGAAGTGTTGCACATATATTACGAATAGCACCGAGGACCCGGTCAAGGTCATAGACCAAAAGATGGACGATATTCTCCAACTGAAGTGGGAATTTCGCAGGAGACACAATCTCACTCTTGCTGCTGTAGGTAATGAGCTGACTGGTTGGGTGTCATGGTTGAACCCGCGAAATTGGTTCTCTGGTTTAGGAGACTGGGCTCAAGGAGTCATAATGGATGTTGGGAAGTTTCTTCTATGTATCTTAGGTGTTGTCATATCAATTGGTTTGATATTTAGATGCGGTCAGGCTTTAATGAAGTGCAATCGTCGTACTAGGGTAATGAGTTTAAGGAGTGAGGAAACTGTAATTCCAATGGATTTGATTTATGACCCAAATGTAGAAACAATGATGTGATGAAAATACGATTTCTACGGTCCGTTTCTTTCACCTGTTTTTCCGTTTCCTCCAAGGTAAAAAGACCCACTTGGACGAGGAATTTGATGAGCCGATATACAGACAACAGATGGATTAAAGAAGAAGTTTTGACAACCTGATACACAGATTTTTGATGAACTATGCCATGGATCCCCAGTTTCCCTAGAAATTTTAAAATTACGCTAGCCCAACACTTTTGTAAATCTATGGACATTGACAGCTTTTGCTCGCACCTTATGGGCAAAAGCACAAAGAAGACTGCATTCAACAGACACCAAACAAGACCTCAATCGACGAATGTACATTTACCTGACATAGAATACCACCGCATTTACCGTAATTATGTCTTTTCTTCATTTCTACAACCCTCAGGTAATGACACACATAGTCGATAGGGAATACAGGCACAGATATCAGCAATCACATATCTCCCCCATTCATGTATCATCAACTAAAATGTGCTCCCCCATTTTGTTACAACCAAAGCCGAAAAGAGCTCGGTAAAGTTTGACAGCCCATCCACAGACCCGTACCACGGGATAAGAAGGAATTCAAATGTATACTTCGCAATATCTCGAAGCTTGATTTAAAACACGTACGGCACGATGATACATGACCCCCAAGCACGGATTCATACACACATGCTCCTGCTATCTCACTAGGTCATACCTTTTTTTCTTACCTTCTCCTCTCCTCCCCTACCCAACCATGTAAATGTATTAACCCCTGACATATATTTTTCTCCTTTTGAAATGTTTTAGGAAGTGGCAGTTATTGTTGACTGCCAAAGGGTGGACTGTCAAAGTCAGAAAAATATCTCTATGCACACTACCATATTTGCACCTCACACAGGTCCGTGCTGCGCATGCGTACGCTCTCCCGTACGTGCGCATACTCACAGTCGCGGGCACCCGCAGGCGCACGGTATGCGTATTTACGGTAGAGTTTATGTGATCGTAGCGTGCGACTCAATCGTTACATATTTTCACTATATAATGTATCTTGTAGATCATGGTCCCTTTGATAGATTCTGAAAGTTTGGTTAATATAGAATGTTCATGAACAGAGAAATCCCTCTTTGTTTGATACGAAGGGTCAGACAGGAGTAATACAGTGGTGTCTAGTACCCATCGGAAGAGTATTTAATTAGCAATATTCCGGTGTTGGTTTGAAGCGGATTAATCGCTCGTGCGAATAGTTATGGACATAAGAAGTTTATGAACATTTACTGTATTTGCACTTACTTATCCATGCGGCGGGAAACCCAGTTTCCCTCCCACCTGAGCTGTTGGAAATAGTCACGGCCCACCTGTATGAATCAACCTATGACCTTTTGTTATAATGCGAGGAGGAATTCCTGTGTCCAATGAACAATGAGATTGTAGGGACCATTGAATTGTATTGTGTGTGGGGCATAAATAGACAAGCCGATCACATCCAGCTCTCACTCTTCAACGGTTATCATTGCTGAAAATCGGGAGCTGGATGTCCAGAGGCGCATGCGATCGTTTCCTTTGTGCGTAAGTTTTCTCCGCAGCCATATTGTTCTTACTGTTATTGTGGGCCAATCTCTCTCTCTCTCTCTCTTCTCCTCTCTCTCTCTTATTTTCCCTTAAAACGTAATTGTATTGTATTGTATTTCCTGTGTAGTTATCTGGTTAGGTAGTCTATGTTATATTGTAGTGTATGACTTGTATTGTGTTAATTCTTTTGCAAGTATATCATTCATAATATATATTTATTAGGCGTTGGACCCTAAGCCCAGGTATCTGTGTATTTCTTATAGTGTTTAGTATTCTCAGAGCGTCGGTAACGCTCAAACAGCTTTTAAGTTAATAAGGTTACACTAGGTTGCATCTACACCCTATTTCTACACAAAAGGTTTTACAGCATATTATACTGTTTATGGTTTAGATTTAAAGGTTTAACATTGTGAGCGTCAGCGCCGCTGGTGATCTCCTTGTGGTCCCGAGCGTCCGCTACGCTATAGCGAATCATTACGTTAGTCGGCAGCCAATAACGTGCCTGCCTGTGATCTCTTGGCCATGAGCGAACGTGACGCTTGAGCGTCTCGACTACGGCTAAG
>NC_086448.1:434805022-434832522 GCF_028390025.1 Pseudophryne corroboree
AGTAATATAATACTATACTATCCATCCATCTACATTGTATACCTGTGGTGGGTTTTTTTTTCTTCATACTAGTTTTGCAGTCTGCTGACAGTGTCCACCAGGTCCGTTATATACAGTATATATTATATATATATATATATATATATATATATATATAAGCAGTACGGTAGGCCACGGCTGTACCTACCTCTGTGTCGTCAGTGCACTCTTCGTCCATGAGTAATATAATACTATACTATCCATCCATCTACATTGTATACCTGTGGTGGGTTTTTTTTTCTTCATACTAGTTTTGCAGTCTGCTGACAGTGTCCACCAGGTCCGTTATATACAGTATATATTATATATATATATATATATATATATAAGCAGTACGGTAGGCCACGGCTGTACCTACCTCTGTGTCGTCAGTGCACTCGTCGTCCATAAGTAATATAATACTATACTATCCATCCATCTACATTGTATACCTGTGGTGGTTTTTTTCCCCTTCATACTAGTTTAGCAGTCTGCTGACAGTGTCCACTAGGTCCGTTATACAGTATATTATATATATAAGCAGTACGGTAGGCCACGGCTGTACCTACCTCTGTGTCGTCAGTGCACTCGTCGTCCATAAGTAATATAATACTATACTATCCATCCATCTACATTGTATACCTACCTGTGGTGGTTTTTTTTTCCTTCATACTAGTTTAGCAGTCTGCTGACAGTGTCCACCAGGTCCGTTATATACAGTATAATATATATATATATATATATAAGCAGTACGGTAGGCCACGGCTGTACCTACCTCTGTGTCGTCAGTGCACTCGTCGTCCATAAGTTATATAATACAATACTATCCATCCATCTACATTGTATACCTACCTGTGGTGGTTTTTTTCTTCTTCATACTAGTTTAGCAGTCTTCTGACAGTGTCCACCAGGTCCGTTATATACAGTATATATTATATATATATATATATATATATATATATAAGCAGTACGGTAGGCCTCGGCTGTACCTACCTCTGTGTCGTCAGTGCACTCGTCGGCCATAAGTAATATATAATACTATACTATCCATCCATCTACATTGTATACCTGTGGTGTGTTTTTTTCTTCTTCATACTAGTTTAGCAGTTTGCTGACAGTGTCCACCAGGTCCGTTATACAGTATATTATATATATAAGCAGTACGGTAGGCCACGGCTGTACCTACCTCTGTGTCGTCAGTGCACTCGTCGTCCATAAGTAATATAATACTATACTATCCATCCATCTACATTGTATACCTACCTGTGGTGGTTTTTTCTTCTTCATACTAGTTTAGCAGTCTGCTGACAGTGTCCACCAGGTCCGTTATATACAGTATATTATATATATAAGCAGTACGGTAGGCCACGGCTGTACCTACCTCTGTGTCGTCAGTGCACTCGTCGTCCATAAGTAATATAATACTATACTATCCATCCATCTACATTGTATAGCTGTGGTGGTTTTTTTTCTTTCTACATACTAGTTTAGCAGTCTGCTGACAGTGTCCACTAGGTCCGTTATACAGTATTTTATATATATATAAGCAGTACGGTAGGCCACGGCTGTACCTACCTCTGTGTCGTCAGTGCACTCGTCGTCCATAAGTAATATAATACTATACTATCCATCCATCTACATTGTATAACTGTGGTGGGTTTTTTTTCCTTCATGCTAGTTTAGCAGTCTGCTGACAGTGTCCACCAGGTCCATTATATACAGTATATATTATATATATATTTATATATATATAAGCAGTACGGTAGGCCACGGCTGTACCTACCTCTGTGTCGTCAGTGCACTCGTCGTCCATAAGTTATATAATACTATACTATCCATCCATCTACATTGTATACCTGTGGTGTTTTTTTTTTCTTCATACTAGTTTAGCAGTTTGCTGATAGTGTTCACCAGGTCCGTTATACAGTATATTATATATATAAGCAGTACGGTAGGCCACGGCTGTACCTACCTCTGTGTCGTCAGTGCACTCGTCGTCCATAAGTAATATAATACTATACTATCCATCCATCTACATTGTATACCTACCTGTGGTGGTTTTTTTCTTCTTCATACTAGTTTAGCAGTCTGCTGACAGTGTCCACCAGGTCCGTTATATACAGTATATTATATATATAAGCAGTACGGTAGGCCACGGCTGTACCTACCTCTGTGTCGTCAGTGCACTCGTCGTCCATAAGTAATATAATACTATACTATCCATCCATCTACATTGTATACCTACCTGTGGTGTTTTTTTTTTCTTCATACTAGTTTAGCAGTCTGCTGACAGTGTCCACCAGGTCCGTTATACAGTATATTATATATATAAGCAGTACGGTAGGCCACGGCTGTACCTACCTCTGTGTCGTCAGTGCACTCGTCGTCCATAAGTAATATAATACTATACTATCCATCCATCTACATTGTATACCTACCTGTGGTGGTTTATTTCTTCTTCATACTAGTTTAGCAGTCTGCTGACAGTGTCCACCAGGTCCGTTATATACAGTATATTATATATATAAGCAGTACGGTAGGCCACGGCTGTACCTACCTCTGTGTCGTCAGTGCACTCGTCGTCCATAAGTAATATAATACTATACTATCCATCCATCTACATTGTATACCTACCTGTGGTGGTTTTTTTTCCCTTCATACTAGTTTAGCAGTCTGCTGACAGTGTCCACCAGGTCCGTTATACAGTATATTATATATATAAGCAGTACGGTAGGCCACGGCTGTACCTACCTCTGTGTCGTCAGTGCACTCGTCGTCCATAAGTAATATAATACTATACTATCCATCCATCTACATTGTATACCTGTGGTGGGTTTTTTTTTCTTCATACTAGTTTAGCAGTCTGCTGACAGTGTCCACCAGGTCCGTTATATACAGTATATATTATATATATATATATATAAGCAGTACGGTAGGCCACGGCTGTACCTACCTCTGTGTCGTCAGTGCACTCGTCGTCCATAAGTAATATAATACTATACTATCCATCCATCTACATTGCATACCTGTGGTGGGTTTTTTTTTTCTTCATACTAGTTTAGCAGTCTGCTGACAGTGTCCACCAGGTCCGTTATATACAGTATATATTATATATATATATATATATATATATAAGCAGTACGGTAGGCCACGGCTGTACCTACCTCTGTGTCGTCAGTGCACTCGTCGTCCATAAGTAATATATAATACTATACTATCCATCCATCTGCATTGTATACCTGTGGTGTTTTTTTTTTCTTCATACTAGTTTAGCAGTCTGCTGACAGTGTCCACCAGGTCCGTTATATACAGTATATATTATATATATATATATATATATAAGCAGTACGGTAGGCCACGGCTGTACCTACCTCTGTGTCGTCAGTGCACTCGTCGTCCATAAGTAATATATAATACTATACTATTCATCCATCTACATTGTATACCTGTGGGGTTTTTTTTCTTCATACTAGTTTAGTAGTCTGCTGACAGTGTCCACCAGGTCCGTTATACAGTATATTATATATATAAGCAGTACGGTAGGCCACGGCTGTACCTACCTCTTTGTCGTCAGTGCACTCGTCGTCCATAAGTAATATATTACTATACTATCCATCCATCTACAATGTATACCTGTGGTGGTTTTTTTTTTTCTTCATACTAGTTTAGCAGTCTGCTGACTGTGTCCACCAGGTTCGTTATACACAGTATATATTATATATATATATATATATATATATATATAAGCAGTACGGTAGGCCACGGCTGTACCTACCTCTGTGTCGTCAGTGCACTCTTCGTCCATGAGTAATATAATACTATACTATCCATCCATCTACATTGTATACCTGTGGTGGGTTTTTTTTTCTTCATACTAGTTTTGCAGTCTGCTGACAGTGTCCACCAGGTCCGTTATATACAGTATATATTATATATATATATATATATATATATAAGCAGTACGGTAGGCCACGGCTGTACCTACCTCTGTGTCGTCAGTGCACTCGTCGTCCATAAGTAATATATAATACTATACTATTCATCCATCTACATTGTATACCTGTGGGTTTTTTTTTTCTTCATACTAGTTTAGTAGTCTGCTGACAGTGTCCACCAGGTCCGTTATACAGTATATTATATATATAAGCAGTACGGTAGGCCACGGCTGTACCTACCTCTGTGTCGTCAGTGCACTCGTCGTCCATAAGTAATATAATACTATACTATCCATCCATCTACAATGTATACCTGTGGTGGGTTTTTTTTTCTTCATACTAGTTTAGCAGTCTGCTGACAGTGTCCACCAGGTTCGTTATACACAGTATATATTATATATATATATATATATATATATAAGCAGTACGGTAGGCCACGGCTGTACCTACCTCTGTGTCGTCAGTGCACTCTTCGTCCATGAGTAATATAATACTATACTATCCATCCATCTACATTGTATACCTGTGGTGGGTTTTTTTTTCTTCATACTAGTTTTGCAGTCTGCTGACAGTGTCCACCAGGTCCGTTATATACAGTATATATTATATATATATATATATATATATATATATATATAAGCAGTACGGTAGGCCACGGCTGTACCTACCTCTGTGTCGTCAGTGCACTCGTCGTCCATAAGTAATATAATACTATACTATCCATCCATCTACATTGTATACCTGTGGTGGTTTTTTTTTTCTTCATACTAGTTTAGCAGTCTGCTGACAGTGTCCACCAGGTCCGTTATACAGTATATTATATATATAAGCAGTACGGTAGGCCACGGCTGTACCTACCTCTGTGTCGTCAGTGCACTCGTCGTCCATAAGTAATAAAATACTATACTATCCATCCATCTACATTGTATACCTACCTGTGGTGGTTTTTTTTCCCTTCATACTAGTTTAGCAGTCTGCTGACAGTGTCCACCAGGTCCGTTATATACAGTATAATATATATATATATATATATATATATATATATATATAAGCAGTACGGTAGGCCACGGCTGTACCTACCTCTGTGTCGTCAGTGCACTCGTCGTCCATAAGTAATATAATACTATACTATCCATCCATCTACATTGTATACCTACCTGTGGTGGTTTTTTTCTTCTTCATACTAGTTTAGCAGTCTTCTGACAGTGTCCACCAGGTCCGTTATATACAGTATATATTATATATATATATATATATATATATATATATAAGCAGTACGGTAGGCCTCGGCTGTACCTACCTCTGTGTCGTCAGTGCACTCGTCGGCCATAAGTAATATATAATACTATACTATCCATCCATCTACATTGTATACCTGTGGTGTGTTTTTTTCTTCTTCATACTAGTTTAGCAGTTTGCTGACAGTGTCCACCTGGTCCGTTATACAGTATATTATATATATAAGCAGTACGGTAGGCCACGGCTGTACCTACCTCTGTGTCGTCAGTGCACTCGTCGTCCATAAGTAATATAATACTATACTATCCATCCATCTACATTGTATACCTACCTGTGGTGGTTTTTTTCTTCTTCATACTAGTTTAGCAGTCTGCTGACAGTGTCCACCAGGTCCGTTATATACAGTATATTATATATATAAGCAGTACGGTAGGCCACGGCTGTACCTACCTCTGTGTCGTCAGTGCACTCGTCGTCCATAAGTAATATAATACTATACTATCCATCTACATTGTATAGCTGTGGTGGTTTTTTTTATTTCTTCATACTAGTTTAGCAGTCTGCTGACAGTGTCCACTAGGTCCGTTATACAGTATTTTATATATATATAAGCAGTACGGTAGGCCACGGCTGTACCTACCTCTGTGTCGTCAGTGCACTCGTCGTCCATAAGTAATATAATACTATACTATCCATCCATCTACATTGTATAACTGTGGTGGGTTTTTTTTCCTTCATGCTAGTTTAGCAGTCTGCTGACAGTGTCCACCAGGTCCATTATATACAGTATATATTATATATATATTTATATATATATAAGCAGTACGGTAGGCCACGGCTGTACCTACCTCTGTGTCGTCAGTGCACTCGTCGTCCATAAGTTATATAATACTATACTATCCATCCATCTACATTGTATACCTGTGGTGTTTTTTTTTTCTTCATACTAGTTTAGCAGTTTGCTGATAGTGTTCACCAGGTCCGTTATACAGTATATTATATATATAAGCAGTACGGTAGGCCACGGCTGTACCTACCTCTGTGTCGTCAGTGCACTCGTCGTCCATAAGTAATATAATACTATACTATCCATCCATCTACATTGTATACCTACCTGTGGTGGTTTTTTTCTTCTTCATACTAGTTTAGCAGTCTGCTGACAGTGTCCACCAGGTCCGTTATATACAGTATATTATATATATAAGCAGTACGGTAGGCCACGGCTGTACCTACCTCTGTGTCGTCAGTGCACTCGTCGTCCATAAGTAATATAATACTATACTATCCATCCATCTACATTGTATACCTACCTGTGGTGGGTTTTTTTTTTCCTTCATACTAGTTTAGCAGTCTGCTGACAGTGTCCACCAGGTCCGTTATACAGTATATTATATATATAAGCAGTACGGTAGGCCACGGCTGTACCTACCTCTGTGTCGTCAGTGCACTCGTCGTCCCTAAGTAATATAATACTATACTATCCATCCATCTACATTGTATACCCGTGGTGGTTTTTTTTTTCTTCATACTAGTTTAGCAGTCTGCTGACAGTGTCCACCAGGTCCGTTATATACAGTATATATTATATATATATATATATATATATAAGCAGTACGGTAGGCCACGGCTGTACCTACCTCTGTGTCGTCAGTGCACTCGTCGTCCATAAGTAATATAATACTATACTATCCATCCATCTACATTGTATACCTGTGGTGGTTTTTTTTCCCCTTCATACTAGTTTAGCAGTCTGCTGACAGTGTCCACCAGGTCCGTTATATACAGTATATATATATATATATATATATATATATAAGCAGTACGGTAGGCCACGGCTGTACCTACCTCTGTGTCGTCAGTGCATTCGTTGTCCATAAGTAATATATAATACTATACTATCCATCCATCTACATTGTATACCTGTGGTGTTTTTTTATTCTTCATACTAGTTTAGCAGTCTGCTGACAGTGTCCACCAGGTCCGTTATACAGTATATTATATATATAAGCAGTACGGTAGGCCACGGCTGTACCTACCTCTGTGTCGTCAGTGCACTCGTCGTCCATAAGTAATATAATACTATACTATCCATCCATCTACATTGCATACCTGTGGTGGGTTTTTTTTTCTTCATACTAGTTTAGCAGTCTGCTGACAGTGTCCACCAGGTCCGTTATATACAGTATATATTTTATATATATATATATATATATATATATATATATATATATAAGCAGTACGGTAGGCCACGGCTGTACCTACCTCTGTGTCATCAGTGCACTCGTCGTCCATAAGTAATATATAATACTATACTATCCATCCATCTACATTGCATACCTGTGGTGTTTTTTTTTTCTTCATACTAGTTTAGCAGTCTGCTGACAGTGTCCACCAGGTCCGTTATATACAGTATATATTATATATATATATATATATATATATATATAAGCAGTACGGTAGGCAACGGCTGTACCTACCTCTTTGTCGTCAGTGCACTCGTCGTCCATAAGTAATATATAATACTATACTATTCATCCATCTACATTGTATACCTGTGGGTTTTTTTTTCTTCATACTAGTTTAGCAGTCTGCTGACAGTGTCCACCAGGTCCGTTATACAGTATATTATATATATAAGCAGTACGGTAGGCCACGGCTGTACCTACCTCTGTGTCGTCAGTGCACTCGTCGTCCATAAGTAATATAATACTATACTATCCATCCATCTACAATGTATACCTGTGGTGGTTTTTTTTTTCTTCATACTAGTTTAGCAGTCTGCTGACAGTGTCCACCAGGTTCGTTATATACAGTATATATTATATATATATATATATATATATATATAAGCAGTACGGTAGGCCACGGCTGTACCTTCCTCTGTGTCATCAGTGCATTCGTCGTCCATAAGTAATATAATACTATACTATCCATCCATCTACATTGTATGCCTGTGGTGGGTTTTTTTTTCTTCATACTAGTTTAGCAGTCTGCTGACAGTGTCCACCAGGTCCGTTATACAGTATATTATATATATAAGCAGTACGGTAGGCCACGGCTGTACCTACCTCTGTGTCGTCAGTGCACTCGTCGTCCATAAGTAATATAATACTATACTATCCATCCATCTACATTGTATACCTACCTGTGGTGGGTTTTTTTTCCTTCATACTAGTTTAGCAGTCTGCTGACAGTGTCCACCAGGTCCGTTATATACAGTATATTATATATATATATATATAAGCAGTACGGTAGGCCACGGCTGTACCTACCTCTGTGTCATCAGTGCACTCGTCGTCCATAAGTAATATAATACAATACTATCCATCCATCTACATTGTATACCTGTGGTGTTTTTTTTTCTTCTTCATACTAGTTTAGCAGTTTGCTGACAGTGTCCACCAGGTCCGTTATACAGTATATATATATATAAGCAGTACGGTAGGCCACGGCTGTACCTACCTCTGTGTCGTCAGTGCACTCGTCGTCCATAAGTAATATAATACTATACTATCCATCCATCTACATTGTATACCTACCTGTGGTGGTTTTTTTCTTCTTCATACTAGTTTAGCAGTCTGCTAACAGTGTCCACCAGGTCCGTTATATACAGTATATTATATATATAAGCAGTACGGTAGGCCACGGCTGTACCTACCTCTGTGTCGTCAGTGCACTCGTCGTCCATAAGTAATATAATACTATACTATCCATCCATCTACATTGTATAGCTGTGGTGGTTTTTTTTCTTTCTTCATACTAGTTTAGCAGTCTGCTGACAGTGTCCACTAGGTCCGTTATACAGTATTTTATATATATATAAGCAGTACGGTAGGCCACGGCTGTACCTACCTCTGTGTCGTCAGTGCACTCGTCGTCAATAAGTAATATAATACTATACTATCCATCCATCTACATTGTATAACTGTGGTGGTTTTTTTTTCCTTCATGCTAGTTTAGCAGTCTGCTGACAGTGTCCACCAGGTCCATTATATACAGTATATATTATATATATATTTATATATATATAAGCAGTACGGTAGGCCACGGCTGTACCTACCTCTGTGTCGTCAGTGCACTCGTCGTCCATAAGTTATATAATACTATACTATCCATCCATCTACATTGTATACCTGTGGTGTTTTTTTTTTCTTCATACTAGTTTAGCAGTTTGCTGATAGTGTTCACCAGGTCCGTTATACAGTATATTATATATATAAGCAGTACGGTAGGCCACGGCTGTACCTACCTCTGTGTCGTCAGTGCACTCGTCGTCCATAAGTAATATAATACTATACTATCCATCCATCTACATTGTATACCTACCTGTGGTGGTTTTTTTCTTCTTCATACTAGTTTAGCAGTCTGCTGACAGTGTCCACCAGGTCCGTTATATACAGTATATTATATATATAAGCAGTACGGTAGGCCACGGCTGTACCTACCTCTGTGTCGTCAGTGCACTCGTCGTCCATAAGTAATATAATACTATACTATCCATCCATCTACATTGTATACCTACCTGTGGTGGTTTTTTTTTCCTTCATACTAGTTTAGCAGTCTGCTGACAATGTCCACCAGGTCCGTTATACAGTATATTATATATATAAGCAGTACGGTAGGCCACGGCTGTACCTACCTCTGTGTCGTCAGTGCACTCGTCGTCCATAAGTAATATAATACTATACTATCCATCCATCTACATTGTATACCTGTGGTGGTTTTTTTTTTCTTCATACTAGTTTAGCAGTCTGCTGACAGTGTCCACCAGGTCCGTTATATACAGTATATATTATATATATATATATATATATATATATATATAGTTACACAAAACTCCGGCACTCACGGCCTCCCCCGCAGGGTGTACCTTGCTCCGGTGCCCTCCTCAGGGTGACAGCCCTTATACATACACAATAAGAAATAAGAGGCGGCACTCAGCAGACTTGTGAAGCAAAATCAACGTAGTGTATTCAGTACGGCCAACGTTTCGGGGACCACCTCCCCGTCTTCAGGACAAGTGTACAGTGTCAAACAAACATATTTATAACAAAAGACTTACCCCCCTTGATCAGTTTCCCCGCTTGGGTCCTCCACGGCCGCGTCTCCCGCGCTCCCAGCCCGGCGTCCACAGCGCACCACCTGATCCAACCCACGTGATGCGGAAGTGACGTCACGGCGCCTAGGCCGGTCCGCGTTACCATGGCTACCCTGTAAATAATAACATACAAACATAAGTGCGGTTGTCATCCACGGTCATGTACTATTTCTTAATGCCTCAGGTCCTATAAGGACATTACTATATACACAGGGTGACTTGTAAAATGACGGGTATTAAACCCATCAAATAACAGCGTGATCCTTATACTTCATAAGATCCCTGAACCGGGAATTACATATACCTAAACGAATAATACAAAAAAATACATAAAAAAAATTATTACATAAAAAAATATATACATGACCGATCTGGACTAACAACCCCTACATCTTGCACATAATAGTCTAACAAAAGGGTTAATCACATACGTGCATCCTAACAGTGCAACCTACAATAAAAGGAATAAAAAACAGAAAGCTAAAGAATATTCATTTTCTGGCAACCTGGGTTGTACATACCGGCTGTCATCGACTACCTCAATATTAGATGTCTAACATTGGTGACTACCTTACCCCATGTTATTTTTGGACACAAATGGACCACTCATATCTCACTAAAATACTTGACAAGAACATACACAATTCATGAGAGATTCATAAAAAATTCATGAGAGATTCATAAAAAATTAATCAGACCCAGGCTTTCATTTAGCCCCCCTGGTTTTAATGTATTCAGCCTGTAGATCCACATAGATTCCAACTGTAGGAGCTGCTTGCCCCTGTTGCCTCCCCGCTGTGATATTGGAACATGATCTATTATTCTATGTTTAAACGTCGCCATCCCGTGCTTAAATTCCAAAAAGTGGCGCGCCACTGGTTGCTCCCCACTACCTGATGCCAGGGCGTTCCTGATGGCTTGTCTGTGTTGCGCCATCCTTATTTTAAATTGGCACTCGGTCTTGCCAATGTAGTAGCGCCCACAGGGACATATAATAGCATATACTACAAATTTGGAGCTACACGTTAGTGGCCATTTTATTGGAAATTTTTTGCCGCTAAAAGGGTGGGAGATGCTGTCCCCTGGGGACATATGTGAGCAAGTTGTACATCCTGTACATTTAAAACATCCATTTTTTCGTGTTAAAAAATTAGTGGGGATCGTTTTTAACTTGGACAAATCTGTCTTCACCACTACATCCCTAATACTTCTCCCTCTCGTGTAACTTGGCATTAGGCGTTTGTCATGGAATATTTTCAATTCTGGATCAGTAGACACCAGGGGCCACAAGGTCTTAACTTTCTTATTGACCACATCACTTTTCACATTGTATTCATTAACCCATGGGATGACCCCAGTTTTTTCTTTTTGATTATGGGCCTGCAACAGTGTTTCTCTATTTTGTTCCTGTGCTTTTTTTCTCGCACCCTTCAGTAGGTTTCTAGGGTAGCCTCTCTGTCGAAACCTCTGTTCCATCTCATCCAATTGTTTAGATCTTTCGGACTCCTCATTGTTAACTCTACATACTCGCAAAAATTGCGAGTATGGGAGACATTTGATTGTGGCAGGGGGATGGAAGCTATCATGCCTTAAGATCGTATTACGATCTGTGGGTTTTTTATATAACCCTGTGACTATCTTCCCACCCTGAATCCTGATCCTGATGTCCAAGAAACAAATCTCGGACTCATGACATGCCAACGTCAATTTGATGGGACAGATTGTGGAGTTATGGGCCGACACCAAGTCGACCAGATCCTGGGCATCCCCTCTCCAAAAGAGGAGCAGGTCATCGATATACCTGTAGTAGATGAATAAACGCTCCGCCACTCGAGGATCTGCAAAAAATAATGACCTTTCCACATCCCACATATACGCATTTGCGAACGAGGGTGCCACCGGCAACCCCATGGCACACCCCGTCCGCTATCTGAAATACATATCATCAAAGATGAAAAAGTTATGAGTAAGCGTAAACTCTAACAGGATAATGAAAAAATCAATATCTGGCCCCTCATATTTCACATTTCCAGTAATCAGTTGCCTCACTGCCTGCAACCCCTGTGCATGGGGTATACAGGTGTAGAGGCTTGTGACATCGGCCGTTGCCAAAATGACCTCTGCTGGTATAGTATCAGTGGCCAGGAACTTTCTTAACAACATATTAGAGTCCTTCAAATGTGTGAATGTCCCCTGGATGCAGGGTTGAAGGAAGGCATCCAAATAAATCGCCACTGGCTCACACAGGGACCCCCTGGCGGAGATGATGGGTCGTCCAGGAGGCCTCTGTGTGTCCTTGTGGATCTTGGGAATTGTGTAGAATAGTGGTGTGACAGGAAATTCTGGACAGAGTTTCTTAACCAGATCTGCTGAAACCACACCCTCATCCTGTGCTTGTTGCAAAATGTCCAGCAGTTCTAATCTATATTCCTGGGATGGGTCTTTTGCAAGTTTACAGTAAGTCTCCTCATCGTCAAGGAGCCTGTGGCATTCGATTTTATAGTCTGTCACATTCTGTACCACAATGGCACCCCCCTTGTCAGCCTTCCGCACAATAATATCTTTTCTTTTTCCTAGGGCTTTCAATGCGTCTCGCTCATCCTGTTTTAAGTTGTGATACTTATCAGGACGTACTGAACTCCCTGCGGCTTCTACCATCCTGTGAAATGTCTTTAATGACGGATTCTGTGTAGCAGGATCGAATTTAGATCTGGGCCCTAATTTCTGTATTCTTGGAGGCATGGCGATCTGCGCCCTGGGCGAAGTGTCCTTACTAAAGTGCTCCTTGAGCTTTAAAGTGCGGTGCAGTTTAAAAGTGTCCACTTTCCATCTAAAATCATTCCCAAAATTAGTGGGGACATACGACAACCCTTTATTCAGAACTCTTACCTCGGCAGGGGTGAGGGGGGTTGATGACAGGTTAAAAATTAACGTTTCTTCCCCTTCGCAGTTTTGGCTTTGCTTTTGCCGCTGGTTCTGTCCTCCTCGTCGCGTGGGTTTGCTTTTGCTTTTCCTCCCCGTGCTGCCACCACAGCCCGGGTGTTCACCCCTAAAGGGGTCTCCTCACGTGATGAACTTGCCGACGGTGTCCCAGCTTCGTCTGACTCACTTGCCGAGGTGTGTTGCTGTCTTCCTCTACTTCTAAAGCGTGGATTACGTGCAAACTTCCTCCTAGTATCACTGGTATTAGTGTTGTTTAACCAAGTGTATACTCTATGGTGTGCATAATCCATTTGTACTTTTTGTAGTTTTTCTTTTTTAAATTTAAGGAGATTATTCTTATATTGTTCAACTTGGTCATTAATTTTGAGTATCCATAACTTTGATTGCTCTGAGGACAGTAATTCAGCATGTTCTGTCTCGAACTTGGTGATGTTCTCTCGAGTTTTAGCTAATTCTTTAGAAGATTCATCAATGACCAATAGGATTAAATCCATTGAACATTTGTTAAGCACCGAAATCCACTTTTTACAAAAGTCCATGCTATATCTCCCAATGGTGGGTATGTTGTGGACTCTAAAGCCTCTAGGCAGTTGTTTAGCTCTATAATAGTCTGACAACGTGCGACTATGATATAAATAGTCCAACTCCCTCTTACGTAACCGAAATAAATCACGTTGGATGTCATCATCAGAAGGTGTAATTACTTCTAAGAACGCAGGTTCTTTATGCAATATTTTTTCAGCCTCCACATCAGAGATGCTTAGGGTCTCATATGTGTCACAATGTAGAAGGAAAGAGGTAAAGTCTCCACCCTCTTGTGTCAGGGTTGCCATGTTTCTGTGATAAAGTGCAAGTGCATAAATGTGCAAAGTCCACACTCACCAAAAGTGACAGTGCAACAAACCAGGAAACCTGGATCCAAGGGGTGGTCAAAACATAGGATCAAAACATTCCAGGTGCCTTGAGAGGAACTTTGTGCTTGCACAGCACGCAAGAACCTAAATCCAGTTACACAAAACTCCGGCACTCACGGCCTCCCCCGCAGGGTGTACCTTGCTCCGGTGCCCTCCTCACCGTTTGTATGTTATTATTTACAGGGTAGCCATGGTAACGCGGACCGGCCTAGGCGCCGTGACGTCACTTCCGCATCACGTGGGTTGGATCAGGTGGTGCGCTGTGGACGCCGGGCTGGGAGCGCGGGAGACGCGGCCGTGGAGGACCCAAGCGGGGAAACTGATCAAGGGGGGTAAGTCTTTTGTTATAAATATGTTTGTTTGACACTGTACACTTGTCCTGAAGACGGGGAGGTGGTCCCCGAAACGTTGGCCGTACTGAATACACTACGTTGATTTTGCTTCACAAGTCTGCTGAGTGCCGCCTCTTATTTCTTATTGTGTATGTATAAGGGCTGTCACCCTGAGGAGGGCACCGGAGCAAGGTACACCCTGCGGGGGAGGCCGTGAGTGCCGGAGTTTTGTGTAACTGGATTTAGGTTCTTGCGTGCTGTGCAAGCACAAAGTTCCTCTCAAGGCACCTGGAATGTTTTGATCCTATGTTTTGACCACCCCTTGGATCCAGGTTTCCTGGTTTGTTGCACTGTCACTTTTGGTGAGTGTGGACTTTGCACATTTATGCACTTGCACTTTATCACAGAAACATGGCAACCCTGACACAAGAGGGTGGAGACTTTACCTCTTTCCTTCTACATTGTGACACATATGAGACCCTAAGCTTCTCTGATGTGGAGGCTGAAAAAATATTGCATAAAGAACCTGCGTTCTTAGAAGTAATTACACCTTCTGATGATGACATCCAACGTGATTTATTTCGGTTACGTAAGAGGGAGTTGGACTATTTATATCATAGTCGCACGTTGTCAGACTATTATAGAGCTAAACAACTGCCTAGAGGCTTTAGAGTCCACAACATACCCACCATTGGGAGATATAGCATGGACTTTTGTAAAAAGTGGATTTCGGTGCTTAACAAATGTTCAATGGATTTAATCCTATTGGTCATTGATGAATCTTCTAAAGAATTAGCTAAAACTCGAGAGAACATCACCAAGTTCGAGACAGAACATGCTGAATTACTGTCCTCAGAGCAATCAAAGTCATGGATACTCAAAATTAATGACCAAGTTGAACAATATAAGAATAATCTCCTTAAATTTAAAAAAGAAAAACTACAAAAAGTACAAATGGATTATGCACACCATAGAGTATACACTTGGTTAAACAACACTAATACCAGTGATACTAGGAGGAAGTTTGCACGTAATCCACGCTTTAGAAGTAGAGGAAGACAGCAACACACCTCGGCAAGTGAGTCAGACGAAGCTGGGACACCGTCGGCAAGTTCATCACGTGAGGAGACCCCTTTAGGGGTGAACACCCGGGCTGTGGTGGCAGCACGGGGAGGAAAAGCAAAAGCAAACCCACGCGACGAGGAGGACAGAACCAGCGGCAAAAGCAAAGCCAAAACTGCGAAGGGGAAGAAACGTTAATTTTTAACCTGTCATCAACCCCCCTCACCCCTGCCGAGGTAAGAGTTCTGAATAAAGGGTTGTCGTATGTCCCCACTAATTTTGGGAATGATTTTAGATGGAAAGTGGACACTTTTAAACTGCACCGCACTTTAAAGCTCAAGGAGCACTTTAGTAAGGACACTTCGCCCAGGGCGCAGATCGCCAAGCCTCCAAGAATACAGAAATTAGGGCCCAGATCTAAATTCGATCCTGCTACACAGAATCCGTCATTAAAGACATTTCACAGGATGGTAGAAGCCGCAGGGAGTTCAGTACGTCCTGATAAGTATCACAACTTAAAACAGGATGAGCGAGACGCATTGAAAGCCCTAGGAAAAAGAAAAGATATTATTGTGCGGAAGGCTGACAAGGGGGGTGCCATTGTGGTACAGAATGTGACAGACTATAAAATCGAATGCCACAGGCTCCTTGACGATGAGGAGACTTACTGTAAACTTGCAAAAGACCCATCCCAGGAATATAGATTAGAACTGCTGGACATTTTGCAACAAGCACAGGATGAGGGTGTGGTTTCAGCAGATCTGGTTAAGAAACTCTGTCCAGAATTTCCTGTCACACCACTATTCTACACAATTCCCAAGATCCACAAGGACACACAGAGGCCTCCTGGACGACCCATCATCTCCGCCAGGGGGTCCCTGTGTGAGCCAGTGGCGATTTATTTGGATGCCTTCCTTCAACCCTGCATCCAGGGGACATTCACACATTTGAAGGACTCTAATATGTTGTTAAGAAAGTTCCTGGCCACTGATACTATACCAGCAGAGGTCATTTTGGCAACGGCCGATGTCACAAGCCTCTACACCTGTATACCCCATGCACAGGGGTTGCAGGCAGTGAGGCAACTGATTACTGGAAATGTGAAATATGAGGGGCCAGATATTGATTTTTTTCATTATCCTGTTAGAGTTTACGCTTACTCATAACTTTTTCATCTTTGATGATATGTATTTCAGACAGCGGACGGGGTGTGCCATGGGGTCGCCGGTGGCACCCTCGTTCGCAAATGCGTATATGTGGGATGTGGAAAGGTCATTATTTTTTGCAGATCCTCGAGTGGCGGAGCGTTTATTCATCTACTACAGGTATATCGATGACCTGCTCCTCTTTTGGAGAGGGGATGCCCAGGATCTGGTCGACTTGGTGTCGGCCCATAACTCCACAATCTGTCCCATCAAATTGACGTTGGCATGTCATGAGTCCGAGATTTGTTTCTTGGACATCAGGATCAGGATTCAGGGTGGGAAGATAGTCACAGGGTTATATAAAAAACCCACAGATCGTAATACGATCTTAAGGCATGATAGCTTCCATCCCCCTGCCACAATCAAAGGTCTCCCATACTCGCAATTTTTGCGAGTATGTAGAGTTAACAATGAGGAGTCCGAAAGATCTAAACAATTGGATGAGATGGAACAGAGGTTTCGACAGAGAGGCTACCCTAGAAACCTACTGAAGGGTGCGAGAAAAAAAGCACAGGAACAAAATAGAGAAACACTGTTGCAGGCCCATAATCAAAAAGAAAAAACTGGGGTCATCCCATGGGTTAATGAATACAATGTGAAAAGTGATGTGGTCAATAAGAAAGTTAAGACCTTGTGGCCCCTGGTGTCTACTGATCCAGAATTGAAAATATTCCATGACAAACGCCTAATGCCAAGTTACACGAGAGGGAGAAGTATTAGGGATGTAGTGGTGAAGACAGATTTGTCCAAGTTAAAAACGATCCCCACTAATTTTTTAACATGAAAAAATGGATGTTTTAAATGTACAGGATGTACAACTTGCTCACATATGTCCCCAGGGGACAGCATCTCCCACCCTTTTAGCGGCAAAAAATTTCCAATAAAATGGCCACTAACGTGTAGCTCCAAATTTGTAGTATATGCTATTATATGTCCCTGTGGGCGCTACTACATTGGCAAGACCGAGTGCCAATTTAAAATAAGGATGGCGCAACACAGACAAGCCATCAGGAACGCCCTGGCATCAGGTAGTGGGGAGCAACCAGTGGCGCGCCACTTTTTGGAATTTAAGCACGGGATGGCGACGTTTAAACATAGAATAATAGATCATGTTCCAATATCACAGCGGGGAGGCAACAGGGGCAAGCAGCTCCTACAGTTGGAATCTATGTGGATCTACAGGCTGAATACATTAAAACCAGGGGGGCTAAATGAAAGCCTGGGTCTGATTAATTTTTTATGAATCTCTCATGAATTTTTTATGAATCTCTCATGAATTGTGTATGTTCTTGTCAAGTATTTTAGTGAGATATGAGTGGTCCATTTGTGTCCAAAAATAACATGGGGTAAGGTTGTCACCAATGTTAGACATCTAATATTGAGGTAGTCGATGACAGCCGGTATGTACAACCCAGGTTGCCAGAAAATGAATATTCTTTAGCTTTCTGTTTTTTATTCCTTTTATTGTAGGTTGCACTGTTAGGATGCACGTATGTGATTAACCCTTTTGTTAGACTATTATGTGCAAGATGTAGGGGTTGTTAGTCCAGATCGGTCATGTATATATTTTTTTATGTAATAATTTTTTTTATGTATTTTTTTGTATTATTCGTTTAGGTATATGTAATTCCCGGTTCAGGGATCTTATGAAGTATAAGGATCACGCTGTTATTTGATGGGTTTAATACCCGTCATTTTACAAGTCACCCTGTGTATATAGTAATGTCCTTATAGGACCTGAGGCATTAAGAAATAGTACATGACCGTGGATGACAACCGCACTTATGTTTGTATGTTATTATTTACAGGGTAGCCATGGTAACGCGGACCGGCCTAGGCGCCGTGACGTCACTTCCGCATCACGTGGGTTGGATCAGGTGGTGCGCTGTGGACGCCGGGCTGGGAGCGCGGGAGACGCGGCCGTGGAGGACCCAAGCGGGGAAACTGATCAAGGGGGGTAAGTCTTTTGTTATAAATATGTTTGTTTGACACTGTACACTTGTCCTGAATACGGGGAGGTGGTCCCCGAAACGTTGGCCGTACTGAATACACTACGTTGATTTTGCTTCACAAGTCTGCTGAGTGCCGCCTCTTATTTCTTATTGTGTATATATATATATATATATATATATAAAAGCAGTACGGTAGGCCACGGCTGTACCTACCTCTGTGTCGTCAGTGCACTCGTCATCCATAAGTAATATAATACTATACTATCCATCCATCTACATTGTATACCTGTGGTGGTTTTTTTTCCCCTTCATACTAGTTTAGCAGTCTGCTGACAGTGTCCACCAGGTCCGTTATATACAGTATATATATATATATATATATATATAAGCAGTACGGTAGGCCACGGCTGTACCTACCTCTGTGTCGTCAGTGCATTCGTCGTCCATAAGTAATATATAATACTATACTATCCATCCATCTACATTGTATACCTGTGGTGTTTTTTTATTCTTCATACTAGTTTAGCAGTCTGCTGACAGTGTCCACCAGGTCCGTTATACAGTATATTATATATATAAGCAGTACGGTAGGCCACGGCTGTACCTACCTCTGTGTCGTCAGTGCACTCGTCGTCCATAAGTAATATTATACTATACTATCCATCCATCTATATTGTTTACCTGTGGTGGGTTTTTTTTTCTTCATACTAGTTTAGCAGTCTGCTGACAGTGTCAACCAGGTCCGTTATATACAGTATATTATATATATAAGCAGTACGGTAGGCCACGGCTGTACCTACCTCTGTGTCGTCAGTGCACTCGTCGTCCATAAGTAATATATAATACTATACTATCCATCCATCTACATTGTATACCTGTGGTGTTTTTTTTCTTCTTCATACTAGTTTAGCAGTCTGCTGACAGTGTCCACCAGGTCCGTTGTACAGAATATTATATATATATAAGCAGTACGGTAGGCCACGGCTGTACCTACCTCTGTGTCGTCAGTGCACTCGTCGTCCATAAGTAATATAATACTATACTATCCATCCATCTACATTGTATACCTTTGGTGTTTTTTTTTTTCTTTATACTAGTTTAGCAGTCTGCTGACAGTGTCCACCAGGTCCGTTATATACAGTATATATTATATAAACATATATATAAGCAGAACGGTAGGCCACGGCTGTACCTACCTCTGTGTCGTCAGTGCACTCGTCGTCCATAAGTAATATAATACTATACTATCCATCCATCTACATTGTATACCTGTGGTGGGTTTTTGTTTTCTTCATACTAGTTTAGCAGTCTGCTGACAGTGTCCACCAGGTCCGTTATATACAGTATATTATATATATATATATATATATATATATATATAAGCAGTACGGTAGGCCACGGCTGTACCTACCTCTGTGTCGTCAGTGCACTCGTCGTCCATAAGTAATATAATACTATACTATCCATCCATCTACATTGTATACCTACCTGTGGTGGGTTTTTTTTTCTTCATACTAGTTTAGCAGTCTGCTGACAGTGTCCACCAGGTTCGTTATATACAGTATATTATATATATATAAGCAGTACGGTAGGCCACGGCTGTACCTACCTCTGTGTCGTCAGTGCACTCGTCGTCCATAAGTAATATATAATACTATACTATACATCCATCTACATTGTATACCTGTGGTGTTTTTTTTTCTTCTTCATACTAGTTTAGCAGTCTGCTGACAGTGTCCACCAGGTCCGTTATACAGTATATTATATATATAAGCAGTACGGTAGGCCACGGCTGTACCTACCTCTGTGTCGTCAGTGCACTCGTCGTCCATAAGTAATATAATACTATACTATCCATCCATCTATATTGTATACCTGTGGTGGGTTTTTTTTTCTTCATACTAGTTTAGCAGTCTGCTGACAGTGTCCACCAGGTCCGTTATATACAGTATATATTATATATATATATATATATATATATATATAAGCAGTACGGTAGGCCACGGCTGTACCTACCTCTGTGTCGTCAGTGCACTCGTCGTCCATAAGTAATATAATACTATACTATCCATCCATCTACATTGTATAACTGTGGTGGGTTTTTTTTCCTTCATGCTAGTTTAGCAGTCTGCTGACAGTGTCCACCAGGTCCATTATATACAGTATATATTATATATATATATTTATATATATATAAGCAGTACGGTAGGCCACGGCTGTACCTACCTCTGTGTCATCAGTGCACTCGTCGTCCATAAGTTATATAATACTATACTATCCATCCATCTACATTGTATACCTGTGGTGTTTTTTTTTTTCTTCATACTAGTTTAGCAGTTTGCTGATAGTGTTCACCAGGTCCGTTATACAGTATATTATATATATAAGCAGTACGGTAGGCCACGGCTGTACCTACCTCTGTGTCGTCAGTGCACTCGTCGTCCATAAGTAATATAATACTATACTATCCATCCATCTACATTGCATACCTGTGGTGGTTTTTTTTTTCTTCATATTAGTTTAGCAGTCTGCTGACAGTGTCCACCAGGTCCGTTATATACAGTATATATTTTATATATATATATATATATATATATATATATATAAGCAGTACGGTAGGCCACGGCTGTACCTACCTCTGTGTCATCAGTGCACTCGTCGTCCATAAGTAATATATAATACTATACTATCCATCCATCTACATTGTATACCTGTGGTGTTTTTTTTTCCTTCATACTAGTTTAGCAGTCTGCTGACAGTGTCCACCAGGTCCGTTATATACAGTATATATTATATATATATATATATATAAGCAGTACGGTAGGCCACGGCTGTACCTACCTCTGTGTCGTCAGTGCACTCGTCGTCCATAAGTAATATATAATACTATACTATTCATCCATCTACATTGTATACCTGTGGGTTTTTTTTTCTTCATACTAGTTTAGCAGTCTGCTGACAGTGTCCACCAGGTCCGTTATACAGTATATTATATATATAAGCAGTACGGTAGGCCACGGCTGTACCTACCTCTGTGTCTTCAGTGCACTCGTCGTCCATAAGTAATATAATACTATACTATCCATCCATCTACAATGTATACCTGTGGTGGGTTTTTTTTTCTTCATACTATTTTAGCAGTCTGCTGACAGTGTCCACCAGGTTCGTTATATACAGTATATATTATATATATATATATATATATATATATATAAGCAGTACGGTAGGCCACGGCTGTACCTACCTCTGTGTCATCAGTGCACTAGTCGTCCATAAGTAATATAATACTATACTATCCATCCATCTACATTGTATGCCTGTGGTGGGGTTTTTTTTCTTCATACTAGTTTAGCAGTCTGCTGACAGTGTCCACCAGGTCCGTTATATACAGTATATATTATATATATATATATATATATATAAGCAGTACGGTAGGCCACGGCTGTACCTACCTCTGTGTCTTCAGTGCACTCGTCGTCCATAAGTAATATAATACTATACTATCCATCCATCTACATTGTATACCTGTGGTGGTTTTTTTTTTCTTCATACTAGTTTAGCAGTCTGCTGACAGTGTCCACCAGGTCCGTTATACAGTATATTATATATATAAGCAGTACGGTAGGCCACGGCTGTACCTACCTCTGTGTCGTCAGTGCACTCGTCGTCCATAAGTAATATAATACTATACTATCCATCCATCTACATTGTATACCTACCTGTGGTGGGTTTTTTTTCCTTCATACTAGTTTAGCAGTCTGCTGACAGTGTCCACCAGGTCCGTTATATACAGTATATTATATATATATATATAAGCAGTACGGTAGGCCACGGCTGTACCTACCTCTGTGTCGTCAGTGCACTCGTCGTCCATAAGTAATATAATACAATACTATCCATCCATCTACATTGTATACCTACCTGTGGTGGTTTATTTCTTCTTCATACTAGTTTAGCAGTCTTCTGACAGTGTCCACCAGGTCCGTTATATACAGTATATATTATATATATATATATATATAAGCAGTACGGTAGGCCTCGGCTGTACCTACCTCTGTGTCGTCAGTGCACTCGTCGGCCATAAGTAATATATAATACTGTACTATCCATCCATCTACATTGTATACCTGTGGTGTTTTTTTTTCTTCTTCATACTAGTTTAGCAGTTTGCTGACAGTGTCCACCAGGTCCGTTATACAGTATATTATATATATAAGCAGTACGGTAGGCCACGGCTGTACCTACCTCTGTGTCGTCAGTGCACTCGTCGTCCATAAGTAATATAATACTATACTATCCATCCATCTACATTGTATACCTACCTGTGGTGGTTTTTTTCTTCTTCATACTAGTTTAGCAGTCTGCTGACAGTGTCCACCAGGTCCGTTATATACAGTATATTATATATATAAGCAGTACGGTAGGCCACGGCTGTACCTACCTCTGTGTCGTCAGTGCACTCGTCGTCCATAAGTAATATAATACTATACTATCCATCCATCTACATTGTATAGCTGTGGTGGTTTTTTTTCTTTCTTCATACTAGTTTAGCAGTCTGCTGACAGTGTCCACTAGGTCCGTTATACAGTATTTTATATATATATAAGCAGTACGGTAGGCCACGGCTGTACCTACCTCTGTGTCGTCAGTGCACTCGTCGTCCATAAGTAATATAATACTATACTATCCATCCATCTACATTGTATAACTGTGGTGGGTTTTTTTTCCTTCATGCTAGTTTAGCAGTCTGCTGACAGTGTCCACCAGGTCCATTATATACAGTATATATTATATATATATTTATATATATATAAGCAGTACGGTAGGCCACGGCTGTACCTACCTCTGTGTCGTCAGTGCACTCGTCGTCCATAAGTTATATAATACTATACTATCCATCCATCTACATTGTATACCTGTGGTGTTTTTTTTTTTCTTCATACTAGTTTAGCAGTTTGCTGATAGTGTTCACCAGGTCCGTTATACAGTATATTATATATATAAGCAGTACGGTAGGCCACGGCTGTACCTACCTCTGTGTCGTCAGTGCACTCGTCGTCCATAAGTAATATAATACTATACTATCCATCCATCTACATTGTATACCTACCTGTGGTGGTTTTTTTCTTCTTCATACTAGTTTAGCAGTCTGCTGACAGTGTCCACCAGGTCCGTTATATACAGTATATTATATATATAAGCAGTACGGTAGGCCACGGCTGTACCTACCTCTGTGTCGTCAGTGCACTCGTCGTCCATAAGTAATATAATACTATACTATCCATCCATCTACATTGTATACCTACCTGTGGTGGTTTTTTTTCCCTTCATACTAGTTTAGCAGTCTGCTGACAGTGTCCACCAGGTCCGTTATACAGTATATTATATATATAAGCAGTACGGTAGGCCACGGCTGTACCTACCTCTGTGTCGTCAGTGCACTCGTCGTCCATAAGTAATATAATACTATACTATCCATCCATCTACATTGTATACCTGTGGTGGGTTTTTTTTTCTTCATACTAGTTTAGCAGTCTGCTGACAGTGTCCACCAGGTCCGTTATATACAGTATATATTATATATATATATATATATATATATATATAAGCAGTACGGTAGGCCACGGCTGTACCTACCTCTGTGTCGTCAGTGCACTCGTCATCCATAAGTAATATAATACTATACTATCCATCCATCTACATTGTATACCTGTGGTGGTTTTTTTCCCCCTTCATACTAGTTTAGCAGTCTGCTGACAGTGTCCACCAGGTCCGTTATATACAGTATATATATATATATATATATATATATATATATAAGCAGTACGGTAGGCCACGGCTGTACCTACCTCTGTGTCGTCAGTGCATTCGTCGTCCATAAGTAATATATAATACTATACTATCCATCCATCTACATTGTATACCTGTGGTGTTTTTTTATTCTTCATACTAGTTTAGCAGTCTGCTGACAGTGTCCACCAGGTCCGTTATACAGTATATTATATATATAAGCAGTACGGTAGGCCACGGCTGTACCTACCTCTGTGTCGTCAGTGCACTCGTCGTCCATAAGTAATATTATACTATACTATCCATCCATCTATATTGTTTACCTGTGGTGGGTTTTTTTTTCTTCATACTAGTTTAGCAGTCTGCTGACAGTGTCAACCAGGTCCGTTATATACAGTATATTATATATATAAGCAGTACGGTAGGCCACGGGTGTACCTACCTCTGTGTCGTCAGTGCACTCGTCGTCCATAAGTAATATATAATACTATACTATCCATCCATCTACATTGTATACCTGTGGTGTTTTTTTTCTTCTTCATACTAGTTTAGCAGTCTGCTGACAGTGTCCACCAGGTCCGTTGTACAGAATATTATATATATATAAGCAGTACGGTAGGCCACGGCTGTACCTACCTCTGTGTCGTCAGTGCACTCGTCGTCCATAAGTAATATAATACTATACTATCCATCCATCTACATTGTATACCTTTGGTGTTTTTTTTTTTCTTTATACTAGTTTAGCAGTCTGCTGACAGTGTCCACCAGGTCCGTTATATACAGTATATATTATATAAACATATATATAAGCAGAACGGTAGGCCACGGCTGTACCTACCTCTGTGTCGTCAGTGCACTCGTCATCCATAAGTAATATAATACTATACTATCCATCCATCTACATTGTATACCTGTGGTGGGTTTTTGTTTTCTTCATACTAGTTTAGCAGTCTGCTGACAGTGTCCACCAGGTCCGTTATATACAGTATATATTATATATATATATATATATATATATATATATATAAGCAGTACGGTAGGCCACGGCTGTACCTACCTCTGTGTCGTCAGTGCACTCGTCGTCCATAAGTAATATAATACTATACTATCCATCCATCTACATTGTATACCTACCTGTGGTGGTTTTTTTTTTCTTCATACTAGTTTAGCAGTCTGCTGACAGTGTCCACCAGGTCCGTTATATACAGTATATTATATATATAAGCAGTACGGTAGGCCACGGCTGTACCTACCTCTGTGTCGTCAGTGCACTCGTCATCCATAAGTAATATATAATACTATACTATACATCCATCTACATTGTATACCTGTGGTGTTTTTTTTTCTTCTTCATACTAGTTTAGCAGTCTGCTGACAGTGTCCACCAGGTCCGTTATACAGTATATTATAAATATAAGCAGTACGGTAGGCCACGGCTGTACCTACCTCTGTGTCGTCAGTGCACTCGTCGTCCATAAGTAATATAATACTATACTATCCATCCATCTACATTGTATAACTGTGGTGGGTTTTTTTCCTTCATGCTAGTTTAGCAGTCTGCTGACAGTGTCCACCAGGTCCATTATATACAGTATATATTATATATATATATTTATATATATATAAGCAGTACGGTAGGCCACGGCTGTACCTACCTCTGTGTCATCAGTGCACTCGTCGTCCATAAGTTATATAATACTATACTATCCATCCATCTACATTGTATACCTGTGGTGTTTTTTTTTTCTTCATACTAGTTTAGCAGTTTGCTGATAGTGTTCACCAGGTCAGTTATACAGTATATTATATATATAAGCAGTACGGTAGGCCACGGCTGTACCTACCTCTGTGTCGTCAGTGCACTCGTCGTCCATAAGTAATATAATACTATACTATCCATCCATCTACATTGTATACCTACCTGTGGTGGTTTATTTCTTCTTCATACTAGTTTAGCAGTCTGCTGACAGTGTCCACCAGGTCCGTTATATACAGTATATTATATATATAAGCAGTACGGTAGGCCACGGCTGTACCTACCTCTGTGTCGTCAGTGCACTCGTCGTCCATAAGTAATATAATACTATACTATCCATCCATCTACATTGTATACCTACCTGTGGTGGTTTTTTTTCCCTTCATACTAGTTTAGCAGTCTGCTGACAGTGTCCACCAGGTCCGTTATACAGTATATTATATATATAAGCAGTACGGTAGGCCACGGCTGTACCTACCTCTGTGTCGTCAGTGCACTCGTCGTCCATAAGTAATATAATACTATACTATCCATCCATCTACATTGTATACCTGTGGTGGGTTTTTTTTTCTTCATACTAGTTTAGCAGTCTGCTGACAGTGTCCACCAGGTCCGTTATATACAGTATATATTATATATATATATATATATATATATATATATATATAAGCAGTACGGTAGGCCACGGCTGTACCTACCTCTGTGTCGTCAGTGCACTCGTCATCCATAAGTAATATAATACTATACTATCCATCCATCTACATTGTATACCTGTGGTGGTTTTTTTCCCCCTTCATACTAGTTTAGCAGTCTGCTGACAGTGTCCACCAGGTCCGTTATATACAGTATATATATATATATATATATATATATATATATATATATATATATAAGCAGTACGGTAGGCCACGGCTGTACCTACCTCTGTGTCGTCAGTGCATTCGTCGTCCATAAGTAATATATAATACTATACTATCCATCCATCTACATTGTATACCTGTGGTGTTTTTTTATTCTTCATACTAGTTTAGCAGTCTGCTGACAGTGTCCACCAGGTCCGTTATACAGTATATTATATATATAAGCAGTACGGTAGGCCACGGCTGTACCTACCTCTGTGTCGTCAGTGCACTCGTCGTCCATAAGTAATATTATACTATACTATCCATCCATCTATATTGTTTACCTGTGGTGGGTTTTTTTTTCTTCATACTAGTTTAGCAGTCTGCTGACAGTGTCAACCAGGTCCGTTATAT
>NC_086448.1:434837522-434850022 GCF_028390025.1 Pseudophryne corroboree
CTGCTGACAGTGTCCACCAGGTCCGTTATATACAGTATATATTATATATATATATATATATATAAGCAGTACGGTAGGCCACGGCTGTACCTACCTCTGTGTCGTCAGTGCACTCGTCGTCCATAAGTAATATATAATACTATACTATTCATCCATCTACATTGTATACCTGTGGGGGTTTTTTTCTACATACTAGTTTAGCAGTCTGCTGACAGTGTCCACCAGGTCCGTTATACAGTTTATTATATATATAAGCAGTACGGTAGGCCACGGCTGTACCTACCTCTGTGTCGTCAGTGCACTCGTCGTCCATAAGTAATATAATACTATACTATCCATCCATCTACAATGTATACCTGTGGTGGTTTTTTTTTTTCTTCATACTAGTTTAGCAGTCTGCTGACAGTGTCCACCAGGTTCGTTATATACAGTATATATTATATATATATATATATATATATATATATATATAAGCAGTACGGTAGGCCACGGCTGTACCTACCTCTGTGTCGTCAGTGCACTCGTCGTCCATAAGTAATATAATACTATACTATCCATCCATCTACATTGTATACCTGTGGTGTTTTTTTTTTTCTTCATACTAGTTTAGCAGTCTGCTGACAGTGTCCACCAGGTCCGTTATATACAGTATATTTTATATATATATATATATATATATATATATATATATATATATAAGCAGTACGGTAGGCCACGGCTGTACCTACCTCTGTGTCGTCAGTGCACTCGTCGTCCATAAGTAATATAATACTATACTATCCATCCATCTACATTGTATACCTGTGGTGGTTTTTTTTTTCTTCATACTAGTTTAGCAGTCTGCTGACAGTGTCCACCAGGTCCGTTATACAGTATATTATATATATAAGCAGTACGGTAGGCCACGGCTGTACCTACCTCTGTGTCGTCAGTGCACTCGTCGTCCATAAGTAATATAATACTATACTATCCATCCATCTACATTGTATACCTACCTGTGGTGGTTTTTTTCTTCTTCATACTAGTTTAGCAGTCTTCTGACAGGTCCACCAGGTCCGTTATATACAGTATATATTATATATATATATATATATATATATATAAGCAGTACGGTAGGCCTCGGCAGTACCTACCTCTGTGTCGTCAGTGCACTCGTCGGCCATAAGTAATATATAATACTATACTATCCATCCATCTACATTGTATACCTGTGGTGTTTTTTTCTTCTTCATACTAGTTTAGCAGTCTTCTGACAGTGTCCACCAGGTCCGTTATATACAGTATATATTATATAAATATATATAAGCAGTACGGTAGGCCACGGCTGTACCTACCTCTGTGTCGTCAGTGCACTCGTCGTCCATAAGTAATATAATACTATACTATCCATCCATCTACATTGTATAACTGTGGTGGGTTTTTTTTCCTTCATGCTAGTTTAGCAGTCTGCTGACAGTGTCCACCAGGTCCATTATATACAGTATATATTATATATATATTTATATATATATAAGCAGTACGGTAGGCCACGGCTGTACCTACCTCTGTGTCGTCAGTGCACTCGTCGTCCATAAGTTATATAATACTATACTATCCATCCATCTACATTGTATACCTGTGGTGTTTTTTTTTTCTTCATACTAGTTTAGCAGTTTGCTGATAGTGTTCACCAGGTCCGTTATACAGTATATTATATATATAAGCAGTACGGTAGGCCACGGCTGTACCTACCTCTGTGTCGTCAGTGCACTCGTCGTCCATAAGTAATATAATACTATACTATCCATCCATCTACATTGTATACCTACCTGTGGTGGTTTTTTTCTTCTTCATACTAGTTTAGCAGTCTGCTGACAGTGTCCACCAGGTCCGTTATATACAGTATATTATATATATAAGCAGTACGGTAGGCCACGGCTGTACCTACCTCTGTGTCGTCAGTGCACTCGTCGTCCATAAGTAATATAATACTATACTATCCATCCATCTACATTGTATACCTACCTGTGGTGGTTTTTTTTTCCTTCATACTAGTTTAGCAGTCTGCTGACAGTGTCCACCAGGTCCGTTATACAGTATATTATATATATAAGCAGTACGGTAGGCCACGGCTGTACCTACCTCTGTGTCGTCAGTGCACTCGTCGTCCATAAGTAATATAATACTATACTATCCATCCATCTACATTGTATACCTGTGGTGGGTTTTTTTTTCTTCATACTAGTTTAGCAGTCTGCTGACAGTGTCCACCAGGTCCGTTATATACAGTATATATTATATATATATATATATATATATATATATATAAGCAGTACGGTAGGCCACGGCTGTACCTACCTCTGTGTCGTCAGTGCACTCGTCGTCCATAAGTAATATAATACTATACTATCCATCCATCTACATTGTATACCTGTGGTGGGTTTTTTTTCCCTTCATACTAGTTTAGCAGTCTGCTGACAGTGTCCACCAGGTCCGTTATATACAGTATATATATATATATATATATATAAGCAGTACGGTAGGCCACGGCTGTACCTACCTCTGTGTCGTCAGTGCACTCGTCGTCCATAAGTAATATAATACTATACTATCCATCCATCTACATTGTATACCTGTGGTGGGTTTTTTTTCTTCATACTAGTTTAGCAGTCTGCTGACAGTGTCCACCAGGTCCGTTATATACAGTATATATTATATATATATATATATATATATAAGCAGTACGGTAGGCCACGGCTGTACCTACCTCTGTGTCGTCAGTGCACTCGTTGTCCATAAGTAATATACTATACTATCCATCCATCTACATTGTATACCTGTGGTGTTTTTTTATTCTTCATACTAGTTTAGCAGTCTGCTGACAGTGTCCACCAGGTCCGTTTTACAGTATATTATATATATAAGCAGCACGGTAGGCCACGGCTGTACCTACCTCTGTGTCGTCAGTGCACTCGTCGTCCATAAGTAATATAATACTATACTATCCATCCATCTATATTGTATACCTGTGGTGGGTTTTTTTTTCTTCATACTAGTTTAGCAGTCTGCTGACAGTGTCAACCAGGTCCGTTATATACAGTATATTATATATATAAGCAGTACGGTAGGCCACGGCTGTACCTACCTCTGTGTCGTCAGTGCACTCGTTGTCCATAAGTAATATATAATACTATACTATCCATCCATCTACAGTGTATACCTGTGGTGGGGTTTTTTTTCTTCATACTAGTTTAGCAGTCTGCTGACAGTGTCCACCATGTCCGTTATACAGTATATTATATATATAAGCAGTACGGTAGGCCACGGCTGTACCTACCTCTGTGTCGTCAGTGCACTCGTCGTCCATAAGTAATGTAATACTATACTATCCATCCATCTACATTGTATACCTACCTGTGGTGGGTTTTTTTTCCTTCATACTAGTTTAGCAGTCTGCTGACAGTGTCCACCAGGTCCGTTATATACAGTATATTATATATATATATATATATATATATATATAAGCAGTACGGTAGGCCACGGCTGTACCTACCTCTGTGTCTTCAGTGCACTCGTCGTCCATAAGTAATATAATACAATACTATCCATCCATCTACATTGTATACCTACCTGTGGTGGGTTTTTTTTTCTTCATACTAATTTAGCAGTCTGCTGACAGTGTCCACCAGGTCCGTTATATACAGTATATTATATATATAAGCAGTACGGTAGGCCACGGCTATACCTACCTCTGTGTCGTCAGTGCACTCGTCGTCCATAAGTAATATAATACTATACTATCCATCCATCTACATTGTATACCTGTGGTGTTTTTTATTTCTTCATACTAGTTTAGCAGTCTTCTGACAGTGTCCACCAGGTCCGTTATATACAGTATATATTATATATATATATATATATATATAAGCAGTACGGTAGGCCTCGGCTGTACCTACCTCTGTGTCGTCAGTGCACTCGTCGGCCATTAGTAATATATAATACTATACTATCCATCCATCTACATTGTATACCTGTGGTGTTTTTTCTTCTTCTTCATACTAGTTTAGCAGTTTGCTGACAGTGTCCACCAGGTCCGTTATACAGTATATTATATATATAAGCAGTACGGTAGGCCACGGCTGTTCCTACCTCTGTGTCGTCAGTGCACTCGTCGTCCATAAGTAATATAATACTATACTATCCATCCATCTACATTGTATACCTACCTGTGGTGGTTTTTTTCTTCTTCATACTAGTTTAGCAGTCTGCTAACAGTGTCCACCAGGTCCGTTATATACAGTATATTATATATATAATTAGTACGGTAGGCCACGGCTGTACCTACCTCTGTGTCGTCAGTGCACTCGTCGTCCATAAGTAATATAATACTATACTATCCATCCATCTACATTGTATAGCTGTGGTGGTTTTTTTTCTTTCTTCATACTAGTTTAGCAGTCTGCTGACAGTGTCCACTAGGTCCGTTATACAGTATTTTATATATATAAGCAGTACGGTAGGCCACGGTTGTACCTACCTCTGTGTCGTCAGTGCACTCGTCGTCCATAAGTAATATAATACTATACTATCCATCCATCGACATTGTATACCTGTGGTGGGTTTTTTTTTCTTCATACTAGTTTAGCAGTCTGCTGACAGTGTCCACCAGGTCCGTTATATACAGTATATATTATATATATATATATATATAAGCAGTACGGTAGGCCACGGCTGTACCTACCTCTGTGTCGTCAGTGCACTCATCGTCCATAAGTAATATAATACTATACTATCCATCCATCTACATTGTATACCTGTGGTGGGTTTTTTTTTCTTCATACTAGTTTAGCAGTCTGCTGACAGTGTCCACCAGGTCCGTTATACAGTATATTATATATATAAGCAGTACGGTAGGCCACGGCTGTACCTACCTCTGTGTCGTCAGTGCACTCGTCGTCCATAAGTAATATAATACTATACTATCTATCCATCTATATTGTATACCTGTGGTGGGTTTTTTTTTCTTCATACTAGTTTAGCAGTCTGCTGACAGTGTCAACCAGGTCTGTTATATACAGTATATTATATATATAAGCAGTACGGTAGGCCACGGCTGTACCTACCTCTGTGTCGTCAGTGCACTCGTTGTCCATAAGTAATATATAATACTATACTATCCATCCATCTACATTGTATACCTGTGGTGTTTTTTTTCTTCTTCATACTAGTTTAGCAGTCTGCTGACAGTGTCCACCAGGTCCATTATACAGATTATTATATATATATAAGCAGTACGGTATGCCACGGCTGTACCTACCTCTGTGTCGTCAGTGCACTCGTCGTCCATAAGTAATATAATACTATACTATCCATCCATCTTCATTGTATACCTTTGGTGTTTTTTTTTTCTTCATACTAGTTTAGCAGTCTGCTGACAGTGTCCACCAGGTCCGTTATATACAGTATATATTATATAAATATATATAAGCAGTACGGTAGGCCACGGCTGTACCTACCTCTGTGTCGTCAGTGCACTCGTCGTCCATAAGTAATAAAATTCTATACTATCCATCCATCTACATTGTATACCTGTGGTGTTTTTTTTTTTTCTTCATACTAGTTTAGCAGTCTGCTGACAGTGTCCACCAGGTCCGTTATATACAGTATATATTATATATATATATATATATAAGCAGTACGGTAGGCCACGGCTGTACCTACCTCTGTGTCGTCAGTGCACTCGTCGTCCATAAGTAATATAATACTATACTATCCATCCATCTACAGTGTATACCTACCTGTGGTGGGTTTTTTTTTCTTCATACTAGTTTAGCAGTCTGCTGACAGTGTCCACCAGGTCCGTTATATACAGTATATTATATATATAAGCAGTACGGTAGGCCACGGCTGTACCTACCTCTGTGTCGTCAGTGCACTCGTCGTCTATAAGTAATATAATACTATACAATACATCCATCTACATTGTATACCTTTGGTGTGTGTTTTTTTCTTCATACTAGTTTAGCAGTATGCTGACAGTGTCCACCAGGTCCGTTATATACAGTATATATTATATATATATATATATATATATATATAAGCAGTACGGTAGGCCACGGCTGTACCTACCTCTGTGTCGTCAGTGCACTCGTCGTCCATAAGTAATATATAATACTATACTATACATCCATCTACATTGTATACCTGTGGTGTTTTTTTTTTTCTTCATACTAGTTTTGCAGTCTGCTGACAGTGTCCACCAGGTCCGTTATACAGTATATTATATATATAAGCAGTACGGTAGGCCACGGCTGTACCTACCTCTGTGTCGTCAGTACACTCGTCGTCCATAAGTAATATAATACTATACTATCCATCCATCTACATTGTATACCTGTGGTGGGTTTTTTTTTCTTCATACTAGTTTAGCAGTCTGCTGACAGTGTCAACCAGGTCCGTTATATACAGTATATTATATATATAAGCAGTACGGTAGGCCACGGCTGTACCTACCTCTGTGTCGTCAGTGCACTCGTCGTCCATAAGTAATATATAATACTATACTATCCATCCATCTACATTGTATACCTGTGGTGTTTTTTTTTCTTCATTCTAGTTTAGCAGTCTGCTGACAGTGTCCACCAGGTCCGTTATACAGAATATTATATATATATAAGCAGTACGGTAGGCCACGGCTGTACCTACCTCTGTGTCGTCAGTGCACTCGTCGTCCATAAGTAATATAATACTATACTATCCATCCATCTACATTGTATACCTTTGATGGGTTTTTTTTTCTTCATACTATTTTAGCAGTCTGCTGACAGTGTCCACCAGGTCCGTTATTGATAGAGCTGTCTAGGTAGCTCTGGTTGGTCCCTTCGATTATCATGTCACTTCTGGATACCAGGTCGTAATGTATTGCTGAGAGAACTTAAGAACACACACACAGCCGCATGTCTCATAAGTAATCTGCTTTACTGTGGCTCAGTTTCGATATTTATACAGTATATTGGCAGTAAATGATTAACATAGTTATATAACTTCATATGCCTCTTGTCCTTCTGCTTATCTGGAGCTACATATAGATATTTTCCATCTCTGACGAGAGAGCAAGGTCCAATGCTCACTTACATACACAATGTTATATAACACAAGCTTTTATATTTTCCATATGTTAAAGCTAGTTTAATCAAATCTCTTTGTAATATTAAAATGAATTGCATTATTATAATTAAGAATGGTAGCTAAGCTTTTATCTCTATCAGTTTCCCTCCTATTTTATAATAATCAAACATTACAGGTTCATCTGGTATTACAATATAACATTACAGTTGAGCTACAAGGCATCACATAAACTCTACCTAAAAGAGACTAAGCAAACAGTCTAGCTATAATGGTGCTAAAGGCTATGTTCCCATAGGACGGTGCTTGTCACTCTATCCCACGGAAGGTAAAGAACCGTTCACATCATATCCATTAAGGTAGACTGCTCACGGCTCCTTCTTGCCAAGCTCTTCTGTAGTTTCTTCTTTGAGTTTACACTTTACAAATTTATTTCAAGCTGAAAGGAAGGGAAACAAAGATAGCATCTTAAATTCAGATATATGCAATTTGCTAAAAAACATCACTATTTCAACAATCTCCTTTGCATGTTTGCATATTTCATCGTTCAAACTTAACTTGAGCAAAATTGCAGTGGAACCCAAGTTTCTCTTTCCTTAATTGACACAGAAGTGGGCGTGGTCAGAAACACTCAATATGGACCATCAAATCTGGGCTCAAGTGACTTTTTCACATGTCTTTCCAGATACACCCAATCTCCTGGTTAAAGCTTGTGGGGATTCAGATCTGCTCCTGAATCTGGGAGATAAAAAAAACTAGAGAACACAGAGGTGTCAGTTTCTTCAGTAAGAACACTTTAACATATGCAGGGAAATCACCTTATTCATTCTGTAACTCTTGTGGATAATAACATCCTATCTTAGGTATGCTATCAAACAATATTTCATAAGGTGAATAACCTGGGGTTTTACTGATTATGGTTCTACTATTAACCAGTCCTAGAAATAAACACTTTAGCATCTCTTTCTGGTTTCTGTGACACACTCACTAATCTGATACTGTAACTTCTGGTACTCCTTATCTGCAAATATCTTCTGAACTTAATTTTCTATCTATTGATCTTGCTGTAGCTTTTGCCATTGGCCAATAACTGAAAAATGTCTGTAACTATCAATACATCTTTGGCAGTTAGTTATAGTCAATTTGCAGTCTGGAAAATAACTTTTGGGGATTGCTCCAAGGGTTGTCTTGACCTTCTGTCCTGGATTGGACATTTCCACATATCCAGCAGGCTTGTACCAACTTGGCTGCATCTGGATAAAATTCTGGAGCTATCCATCTTTTCTGTGACTAAGTTTCCCATCTGATAATTTCCCAGGTGTGTGAGTCCATGGCTGACTTAACACATACGGGGGTATAAGCTTCTGGGTAAGTATAACTTTTCTTCTAATTTCCATAAGCCAGTTTCTTCTTCTTGTCTGGCTCCTCTTCTCTGCCATGCTGCTTTTTCTTTAGGACCTGCTTGTTACTGAAATTTCTTCAAATCCTGTAGATCAGGCATTTGAGGCTTTGCTTCTTTCTGTTACTTCTGTATGTGTGGTGTAGATGGCTACCTTTACTGGTTGTTTCGTTGCTTTCTCTTTCCACAGGCTTCTTTCTCACTCTCTTCTGCTTTGTTCTGAAGTTCAATCAGTGTAGCATAATCAGGCATTTGGTCTGGCACTGGAATGGTTACTGTATAGGCTTGCCTTATCTGCTGGGGGCATTTTGCTGCCCTCTTGGCTTCAGCATCTTGCCAGATTGTTGCCTCTTGTTTCAGGAGTGTCATTTCTTCATGTGCCTGGATCTTCATTACTGCAACCTTTTCTGTGGCCCTTGCAGAGCTCTCAACTGGTGTCTGATCAGGGAAGCACGTTGTATGTCTTCACCACTTGCCTTCTTGAAGCCTCTGCTTTTCCATATCTGGCCCACAATCTTGTGCTGGAATGGTAGGGATCCTGAGTCCACAACTTCATGTTTAGTAGTTACTGATCCTGTATAAGGAATCCCATCCTCATAGTATCTTGAACCATCCACATAGAGATTGTGCTGTGCATCAGGAAGTGTTGTGTCTGTGACATGAGGTAACAGTTGAGTCTCTTGTTCCATCAGTGCCATGCAGTCATGGAAAAAAATTTTTTATTGTGAATATTTTCATCACTTTCTGCATTCCCATAGTTCACGTGGTCCTCATCATCCTGGTTACTCTGGGTACCATTGCTAGAGATATTATATGTCTCTCTTCTCCCTCCTTTTGAATCTAGGGATTCACACTCTGCTACTTCTTCCTGCAATAGGGCTGGTAGTAGAGTTGCTGGGTTGAGGGTGGTACATCTTTTGATGGTGACATTTGTGGCACTTAGTAGAGCTACTTCATACTTGGTGAGTCTTGCAGCTGATAAGTGCTTGGTTCTGGCTTGCTGTAGTATTTCAGTCACCGCATGTGGTACCTGAATGATCAGTTCATGATTAAGCACAATGTCTATGCATTTCTGTTTGAGAACTGCTGTTGCTGCAACTGCTCTGATGCAGGTGGGTGCTCCTTGGATAATGTTGTCCAGTTTACTTGAAAGATAAGCTACTGGGCGTTGCTTGCTTCCATGCAGTTGCGTGATGACTCCAAGTGCATGGCCTTTCTCCTCATGGCAATAAAGAGTAAATGGTTTGGTGTAGTCTGGCAGACCCAGTGCTGGTGGAGATGCTATGGCAGCCTTGAGTTTCCAAACTGCTTCTTCAACTTGCTCTGTGGTGTAGATTGTAGCCTCTTTCTTTGTGCTGTCATACAAAACTTGCATGTAGATAAACTTCAATTGCTGCTTCAATGCTAGGCTTCATGATAGCTGGAATATTGCTGGTATACTTGATTCCTTGTGGGGTATACTGAATAGTAGCTTGCATGATGTTAAGGATATCAGCTCCCAACAAATTCATTCTTTGAAGAGGGAGGGGCTGTCCTCCCAGTCCTGTCCCATCGACATAGTGGCTGGTTAAGAGTTCTTCTGGGACGTCAGTTTTCTTAAGTACAGTGACTGCTGCTCCAGTGTCCAAAAGACATTCTAGGGTGTTTCCTGTAGGTAGAGTAAGCATAACAGTACCTTTTATGCGGTCAGTGTAGGTGTCACTTGAGTAGGTGGACCCCGTAGCAGGATTCAGTCATTCCTGTTGTACCGTGAAGTTTGGGACAGAGTCCTTATATTTCAGCCATGTCTGGTATTTTCTGCTTTTCTTCTTCTGATGACCTGAAACCTTGCACCAAAAACATTTACCAGTCATGTCTTCACCCTGCACATTTCTTGTGGTGTAGGGCCTGGAGTTATTTACACCTTTACCTTGATTTTGGACCTTATTTGTCTTGGTGTTAGACTGGGCAGCCTGCACTACATGTATAGTAACAGCTGGTACTTTGGAAGTTCTCTTAACTCTCCTTTCTTTCTCGTTATCTTGAATCCCTTCTAGGACTTCTACTAGTGAGGTAATGTTCATCAAATTTGCTTCTGGTCGGACTGCATACAACTGCTGCCTGTATTCAGGTAAACAGTCTGGCGTTGTTAGAGTATTCCCTTATGCTGAGGTTTTTTTGTACCAGATCAGGTTCAGCTGGTGCAGTGTCTCTGATCTGTGCACACCTGACTTGTACTCTATATAACAGTTGCAAGCCTGAAGCTAGAGTATAACGGTTAGCTTCAGAGGGAGCTGCCTTAATTTCTCCTCTATCACCATCTGCCTCCTGAGGAGCTATGGCAAGAAGCATATTATATTCACCTATTCCTATGGAAGCTCTAAGAATCTGTTCTAAATCAACCCAACACGGTCTATACACAAGATACACTTGTTTAATCTTTTTCTCAAATTCTGCTGGGCTTTTTCTGATATCTGGTAAGTCATTTACAGTACGCATAACCTCTGAAGCGAGCCAGGGTATGTATTGTTCCTGCTCCACATATTCTGCAATATATCCTTCAGCCCCAGGTAATATGTTAGTTGTATGTCTGGGATTAGGGTGGCTATTAACTCTGATAGGCAGTACGTGGTATCTATCACCGGGTACTGCTTTTGGGTTTTTATCAGGACTATTATTGAAATCCCACAATCTTTTTAGCATCCACGGAACTTGTGATTGTACATTTCCCCTTTCTTTAACATGTTGTGATTCACATGGCCCTGAGTTTGGGTCTACCCAGTTACCACAAAACTGACATTTTTCACTGCCCTCCGGGACACATCTCTCGCAAACAGGACACTTTCTTTCAGGGTACTGGTTTACATCTCTAAGGCCCACTGTACCTTCTGGGTTCCCTACAGAACTTAAAGCATTTAAATAATGTTTTTCAGGTGTATTTTGTTCTGCTTGCATTGGTATTAGTGAGGGATATAAAGCTCCTGTAACAGCAGGTATCATTTGTTCTGCTTGTACTGGTACTACTGAGGGAGCTGACCCCCCTGCTACACCTTCAGTGGGTATACCACTGTTAACGGTATTATGTATTATTGGAGCATAGGGTGGTGGCATTACAACAGACAGATAATCTTCTCTTCTAATTGCTTTTTCATCTTCAACTTCTTGTGAAACAGTTTGCCATATATTTACAGTGTCCAGATAACCCTTTCTCTGTAACCAGTGACTATCTGTGACTTGAAATCTTTTCCAAGCTTGTGGGTCTAATATTCCGTCTTTTGGAAAATTGGCCCTTTTAAGAATGGCATCAATGTGTTTGATGCTTTTCTTCCCTTCTTTCATCACAACAATCTGTATAGGTGAACGCGTTTCCATCCTGCTCCCTTTCCCTCCCATTGGGGTAATTAAGTCCTATGGGTGTGGCCGGATCCACTTGCGGTGAAGAGGGATATGTCTAGTTGTGTGAGAAGTTAACTATGTATCACTGGCTTAGGTTTTGTCTGGACACACACTTTTCCTTTTTTTTCCTGTTTCTTCTGAAGATTAATTTAACTTGTCTGACTGTAATATATCACATTTACAATACATGCAATTTAAAACACCATATTCAGTTTTCTAACTTTCCTGAAAATTTGTTAGACACACTGCTGGTATATAAAAAAAGAGAGAAAAAATGATCAGTAGGTTAATCAGCTAAGCATAAAGGATATGGTTCATTTCTATGCACTGATAACATTTGAGCATTTAAATGACATCCCACAATAATCACAATTCTGTAAAAAACACCTTTCTCATGCTGAGATGCTTATCTATGTTGCAAAAAACACTGGGTAAATCCTGCATAATAATTAACCTTAGTACACCTCTGTACTGCACACAATTGCAAACTAGGTACGCCTTTGTATACTATTCCAATTAGTCTGTGGGCGCATGCGCTAATAAGACATAGACACAGATTCAGTCATTCAGCAACATTGGACTTTTACAACATGTAACAATGATTGTTTATCAATGGTGCAGG